>NC_059430.1:57188775-57358775 GCF_021028975.2 Sphaerodactylus townsendi
ACATAACAAATACAAATACAAATACAATACCTTTAATGGCATATAAAAAGTGGTAAAATGCAAATTATGTTAAAACCAATTGACTAAAATTTACACAAAGGTTTCACCCTTGATCCAAGTGCCTTTGTTAAAAACCTGGCAACTGATTCAGTAGTGTTGGGATGATGGTCACTAAGCAAGTATGAAACTATTTCCTTGTCTGATCTCACTGAAAATTTCTTCAAGACGGCCTCGAGAAAAAGCAACCGATAGACTGCCAAATCTTTACAATGAAGGAGCACGTGTTCAGTTGTTTCGGGTAGGCCCGCTGCGCAGGAACAAGTCCTGTTCTCCTGTGGGATGCCATGATATCTGCCTCTTGTTTGGGCAGTCGGTAGCACATTAAGCCGAGCAAGCATAAAATATCTACGGAGATGTGGATTGATTAAATTACTCAGATATTTAGCCATAAAACCCGCAATGGTGGTGAAATGCCATAAAATGTGGGAGAACAAGTTCTGCAGGCTCCAGCTGTGAGAAGCTGCCCTTCAATGTCAAGAGTACGTTGTTTCAAAACTCCGAAAGCCTTCGTCTTCAGCCCCATCAGTAGGAGTTGGTCAAAGATACACCTATGTTGTTTATTTGATTGATAATTTTGGTGTGCCAGGTGGAGTGGAAGTGGTCGCCAACAGGAGATATGTCAGGACTGCCGGAAGGGCTCTAAAATGAAGGCGGCCAGTATTTAAACAAAGAAAGCCAAACCGGAAAAAAATGCGTCTTGGCCCGGGTTTCTAAACAAAGAACTTGGTACGTGACTGAGTTGGGAAGACCCAATAAATGACGTTAAAACAAAGATTGAACACTTCCTAATTTCTCAGCCGTTTTGCTCCCCAGATTGGAGCTCCGTAGAAGTAATTGTGGCAGTAGTTTTAACTGAAAACTCCATTACGGGCGCAGGAAAAAATTGACCGCCTCTGGTGTGAAAAAATCTGGATATTGCCAACACTTTGGTTTTACTTGTATTGAGAGTCGGGTGGATATGAGAGGTCCAGGTTCAGGCATGGTGGGAGGTGCTTCCACAATAGCCGTATGAATGGACCTGTTCAATCATCGTACCGTTTATTTCCACGCGGCTGAGTTTTTTTTAATTCAAAAAATCAGCACTTTGATTTGTTGTAATTAATCGACAGGGCACTGTTTGTGCAGCACGCTTCAGTTGATTCGAAGTAGTCTTTGCAGGCCCACCTTTGGACCGAGACAGTAACACAGTGTCGCCTGCATAGAGCAGTGCACATGTGGGTCTTTGTCCCAAAATGGGTGCGTGACTTTCAGCCCTGAGATAAATGAGGAGCAAGGTCGTTTAAATAAAGATTGAACAGGAGAGGAGCAAGAATACAACCCTGCTTGACTCCTTGTTAGAAACTATAGGTGAAGTTAGGCGCCAGCACTTATCACGATCTATGAACTTGACAGGTAGTTGAGGAATACAACTGGCTTAATAAGAAACAGTAATCTCTGGTCTATTCCCAACGCTTGTCAATTTTTTTCCCACAGCTGATTCCTGGGGATAGAGTCAAATGCGATTTTCAGATCTAGGAAAGCCGCGAAGGAGTTTCCACCCTTGGGGTGGCAATATCTCACTAAAATGATTTAAACCAGACAATGGTGGTCAAGGGTGTGGATTTACCTGTGGCATATCCTATCTGTTCTGGGCCTAGCACTGAAGAGGACCAGGCAGTGAGACGTGACATAAGGCATACCTTGCGTGAAGCTTACTAGCCACTGAAAGCAAGCTTATCGGGCTTATAGTTAGATGGATTTGATGGATCACCTTTTATGTAGAGGCACAACAATGATAGCTTCAGTCCAATAATTTAGGATACAGCCACTGTTATTAATTTTGGTAAACAGGGTAGCTAAAATAGGGGCCCAGAACTCGGGAATCTTCTAAAGAGTTCAGGTGGCAGGCCATCAGGGCCTGGCTTTCCCCTTGTTTTAGGTTAGATATAAGGGTGACCACCCTCATCGCGAGCTGACAGGAGGCCATTCTAGTAAATGCTTTGCTGCTCCAGTTGCACATGGAATATCCAAAAGTTCTGGATTGCAGAAAATGGCTGTAAAATGTGTCCTCCATGCTTCCACTGAAATCTGAGAACTGATGGTTGTATAGGGCTTCACGGGCACTTGAATTAATTATGCCTCAAAAGCTTTTGGCTGTCTCTGGAGTTAAAGGCTTGATGGAGATTGTTCCAAATCTTTGTAAGATGTAATTTCTTTTTGGTCTTTAAAAGATCATGATAGGACTTTCTAGCCATGCAGGTACTCTTTTGATAGCGATTACTTTTCCTCTCTAAGTTCACAATGATGAAATAACTTCCGGAGTTGGGACTTGCTGCTCATACCTTCTCCATCAAACCAGGTGGAAATGGATTCACTGAATGTGAAAGTTTATGATGTGATTGATTACTGGAACCCTGGAGTGGTTAGATAGGAAACCAGTTCATTATAGATTTGACAAACCTCCTCTGCTGTCCTTGCAGCAGTTAATCCTGTTGAAGAAAGTTAGCCATCCCATCATCAGAAATAGAATGAGCGATGTTTAGTTCAGTTTTCATGCGCCCAGCTTGCCGGGCATACCAGGAAGACCCTTCTTCCTGGGCTGATTTGTTTCGAAGGGGATTTGTTTATTAGTCTAAGAAGAAGGGGAGAGTGCTCGCCTTCTCTGTTCGAGCCATAATTGCAAGTGGTCAATGTGGTTTGTTAGTTCAGGGCTATATTATTACATAATCGCATCACACTCACTCCACGTGCAGATCTAAACGTGAACTTTCCAGGGTAATCAAAGGGAGGAAGACCATTTAAAATTACCCTATTTGCTGATAGGCAAAGGTCTATCAAATGGGGAGCTGCATTGAGATATGGTGTGATCGCTGGACAACCTGGCATTGAGATATATGGTGTCAGGATTGAATGTCATCCAAATTTAAGCCACATCTTTGACTTAGGGCTGAATCATTTTCTCCAATCCTGGTGTTTAGATCACCAACAATGACGACAGGTGTTAGAGGATGTTCTTGCTCAAGCGAAAGTATGTATTGATGGAATCGCGGACCAGTTCTCTACAAGAATGCTTGCCTCTCTTCTGCGGGTGGCAAATAAATATTTACTAGTAAAAAATTTCAGATTGAGCTGCGGAAATCAATAGGGCTTTGGGCCAAAGGCGGCACGAAGTTTAGTGCTACTGCATTGATTTCTGCTGAGAGAGACTAGGATACAAGTACCTGCTCTCATCCTCCCTCTGGCTTTTAACCTGAATGCTGGAATTGAGAAGGAGGCATAACCTGCAAGATGAATGTCGCTACTGGTCCAGGTCTCTTGTAATGAGATAATATTAAAACTGGCTGGAACGTTCCTTAAATCAGAATCACCTATGTGGCGTCACCACCCTGATGTGTTCCAGGAAAGTATCGATAGTGTAGGACATTTCTGGCGTCAGGCTGTACCGTCCAGTGGTGTGATCTGTGACTGAGGGTACTGTACACATCCATTAGATGAAATTCTGTTAACAATAGAGTTCATGTCTGGGTGTGTGACTGAAATGGGTACTCTGGAAATTGTTCCGGTGTTTTGAGAAGTTGAGCCGTTATTTGGGATGATGTCATAGTGGTGGACTTGAGCTGTTGATTTAATGAAGTTTCTTTGACCAAGTGCAGGTGCAGAGGAGGCTGAAATATCAACTGGATCTTCTTGAAGGCCAATAGAAAGATCACGAA
Source organism: Sphaerodactylus townsendi (assembly GCF_021028975.2). NCBI lineage: Eukaryota > Metazoa > Chordata > Lepidosauria > Squamata > Sphaerodactylidae > Sphaerodactylus > Sphaerodactylus townsendi. Next base: position 57,192,528 of record NC_059430.1, read on the forward strand.
ATCCCTCTGTGTTCTTTCCTTCATTGATCATGGATTCGTGTTCGATTGGGGGGACCTTGGAACTAATACATATTAGGGTCTCATCTGATAAGAACATAACATTGGCAAAATCTGTGGAAAAGTCAACTGGCAGAACACTCTTCACTTTTCTGCATCTTCAGAGACCTAGGGCAGGAAATGCAGTCCATCAAAGCTGCTATTTCCAAATTTCCATGTCATACTTTTTCTGCATGGATTAGTAAGATTATATATAGAGTAGCAGTAAAACCTGCTGTTCAAACAAATACAATGGGCTCTAGAATAGCACTCACTAAGGGTGCCAATCCCTCCTGCCAAAGCCCCATGTTCACCAGCTCCCTCTTCTTTCTGCTTCTGTTCCTGGGTGCACGGTGTTGTACCCTACTGAGGTCCCTGCCTTGCCCCAAGCCCCATCCTCCCCAAGTTCCACCCCCAATTCTCCAGCAATTTCTCATTCTGGAGTTGGAAACCCTAATTTCAGGATTTAGTACAAATGCAGGAAATGATGTCATGCATCAGTGCAAGATGCTGCTATCTACTCAGCAGCTGTCTATCTTCATTGTATTGTACAGGCAACTCAATTTTTTCTGTCAGTGTCTCCTGATGTTTCCTGGTACAGGTGCCAGATTATCCTCTCCATTCAGCAGAGGTCAGCAACAATAGTTGTAGTGTTTCCATCAGATTAAGATACAAATTGACCCCATTTGCAAAAACACAATTCAAATTGGCTGTTGTGGGTTTTCTGGACTGTGTGGTCATGGTCTGGTGGTTTTTGCTCCTAACGTTTCACCTGCATCTATGGCTGACATCTTCAGATGCATGTTATGTGTTTCTCTCCATGACGCAGCCTTCCACAGTAACTCTGGTGGTGGTAACTGAAAAGTTGCCTCCCTTGGTTCAAATGGATATTTCTTAATTGGAAAGTTGGCATTCAATTGAATTGATGATGATGTGAGGTCCTGGGTGAAGTTTTCAGCTGACTTTTGTTGAATTTGGCATTTGTTGAACTTTTGCTTGTCTGGCAGTGTGGCTTGCTATGTCCTTTTCCGCTTTTCTGTAGTTGAGATTGTCGATCTTGTGCCAATCTTGGCTTCTCATTTTCTGGCTGATGTGATGTGTGGGAATAGCAGCTCCTTTTCTGTGGCTGCAAGTTCTTACCATGAGATGCCTCTGAAAATGCCAGTCATAGATGAAAGCAAAATGTTAAGGAACAAAAACTACCAGACTATGGCCACACTGCCCAGAAAACCTACAACAGCCAATTGATTCTAACTGTGAAAGCCTGCACCAATGCAATTCAAATTGCTTTCCTGCTTGGACTTGGTTCACTGAACTGAATTATAATTCTTTCTGTTGATTTTGCACAGGGCTTCCATAGACTTTTAGCATCTAAGACATGTTAAAACTGTACTCCTTTTGCATAAGAGCTCAGAAACAGAGGCAGAGCTGCAATGGGGACATCTGTGGCGGCTCGCCCTGGGTGGCGCCATTGCAGTCATGTGTTGGGGGTGAGGCGGGGGAGGGGGCGAGGCAGGGGTGGAGTTGAGTGTGTCAGCGGCATTTCGGGGCAGGACAGGGATGGGTGGGGGCACATGGGCAGTTCATGTCCCAGGCACAGTTTCCCCTCTGTCATGATCAGTTCTCCCTCTATATCAGACAGCAAAGACAAAAGCAGCCTACCACACATCCCTGTTAATCCCCCCACTGACAGCGAAGGGATGTTTCAGGAGTGGAGGCATGAGAGCAGCTGTTCATCAGAAGAGGATGAACCAGCTGTTGATCCAGAGTCCTCTGCAGGGCCCTCAAAGTTAGGACTTTCTCAGAGTCCACCCTCAGCACCCCAAGCAAACAGTCCTCCCAGTTCACCCCCCCCCCCTAGAGCAGCATCGCCAACGGTTATGCCTTGAATTAGCTGAGCATAGATGATCAGCTCGACTTGCTGTTCGGCATTTGTCAGTTACGAGCAGGACCAGCTCCCTGAAGCAACAATCCTCCAGCATTTTTGCCCTCACACTGATAAAAGACAGCTCACAACTATGCATTTTTGCAGAAGGCAATTCATCACCTCGACGGCTACTCTGCTCGGTTCCATGGATTGCTCAGAAAAGCCTGCTTTCCCATAACAACCCTTGGACTTTGCCCCCTGGACCTCCTTTTTGGATTTGTGTTTTGATTTTTGACGACCTGGTGGACTGGTGAGCTTGCTTACTGGTTCTCAGACTGAACTCTAACCAATGCCTTGTCTGGTGCCTTAAGAGACATTTCTGACCTGTGTTTAACCTGCAGTAAATATCTATCAGTTGCACCCTGTCTTTTGTCCATCCTTGACAGTCAGCCTGTGACACCCTCCCTTGTCACTGCTCAGAAATCATGGGCTATTTGATTCTTCCTCACACATAATGCAAACCCCACTGCTCTTTCCCCTTAACTTCCCAGAGGATCATGGTTGATTTGATAGCAGATAAATCTCTTTCTTTGCCTCTTTGTCAGTAAATTGCTGCAATGCTAATTGGCATTTCAGATAGGCTAAGATGACAATTTATCAGCCTAGTGACCTCACAGTCACAACTGGAATTTACTTTATTTGCTAAAATGCCCCAAAAGCAGAAAGATATTCAGAAGAGAAATAACATGCTAAACTGATATACCTGTTCATGTCCTTAAAGTGCTACAATTTGTATTGCTTGAATCAAAGTTACTTCCCAGCATACGGCATGTTCTACGTTCAGTAAGCTGATGAAAACTGAGGATTATGAAATGTTTCTAGAGTACCTTGGATCTAGGCCATAGAAACAGTGAATGAGAAAGCAGTGCATACATAGTGGAGTATTGCCAGCCTCCAGCAGCAGTCAGAACTTTAAAAGGGCATACTGAGAAGAAGAAAGAACTGGCAGAAATATCTGACATATCAATAAAGCAGGCCCTGAAAGCTGGCTCTCGTCCTTGAGATTACTTTCCTGTATTAAGGAACCTTGTTGCACCTTAAATTTTTCATGAGCCAGATTTCACGAACAGCGGAAAAGGTATGTGCAACCTGCCATTCAATATGCAACATATAAGTAAAGACTAACAGTTTCCCAAAATTAATAAGCTTGAGGTGGAAAAAAAAATCTATTCCTGAGAGGAAGGAGAAACATTATTTTGCAATTAACTAATATGAAGAGCCTTTGAGGGCAATAGTGCTCCAATATTTGCTTCTGGGCTAAAAAAAATTGTTTGTGCATTCACCTCCAGGCAATATACAGCAGCAGCATTTTGACAAGTATTTTCCTGGAGGCAAGATTTTACCACTGCTGCCTTGGATAGCAGTCTGCTGGCCAAATTCACAGCCTCATCAAAAATCGTACGTTATTTCAATCACCCTCTCCTTGGATTTCATGGATTCATTGGACTTCCCTTTCCACTTTGTACTGCTGAGCAGTTTTCCCCAGATCCATTCCATTATTGTTTCAGAAATGTTGCACTATGCTGGGTTCTACTGCATCTGTAGGCAAAGTAGGCAATTACTAATATTAATTCAGGAATCATACCATGTACTGTATAGCAGTTTTCATCTTCTTCAGTTAAACTACATCATTGTGCCTTTCTGCATTACTGAAGATCACATGCACATTGATAAAGCATGCAAAAAGCAATGCTGAGATGATAATAATATAGATTGCATGAAGACATTTCTATGTGCTCTTAGTAAAATGCCACACAGATCAATCATAATGCAATTATATATATGGTCAAGTAAGGGTTATTTTGTTGGCAATAGTTTGTCAATGCATGCATGTTCACAGAGAAGAGTCGAATGAAGAAAGGAATTGAAAATTGCTGCAGATCACACCAGTATGATGTTACATACAACATCTCAAAATGTAGAAGTGGAATAATGGGGAATTCCTGATACATTGCTTTCAGTTTATCTATTCAACCATTCAGAGCTCCAGAGTCTAGGGAGAAATTTGGATGAAAAGGAATTTGGTGACACTGCTACTTTTTTGATTGCTGCTCTCCATGTGATGTGTGTGACACTATGATTTGACTAAGTGGTGGATTTTGGCAGGGAATGGGTTTTTGATTCTGAGTTAAAGAATAGAATACAGATTTGTACCAAGAATCTTCCTGAATGAAAACACAGGGCAACTATTCATGATTTTCACATTATTTGAATGGCTCATCTCCATCATTTACTTATCAATATTTAAGAGAAAGATGTACCAAGCAGCTCAATGGCTAGCTTCATTTGAATATCTCCATCCTGGCAACAAACATGGACAGCATTTGCTGTTCTTTAACTTTGCCTGGATCACAGATTGTGCCAAGAGATACCTCATCCTCCTCTCCCAACATGTGGCACTGATAACAATGGATTTTGTTGATGCTAATCAACATCAAGGGTGTTGTTATGGGAAGGGGAATTTCTTTTTCAAAAATTCATTTTTTAAATAGCCATTGATTTCTCTTATTCTCTTTTCTTGTCTTTTAAAAGAGGGATTTCTCTTTCGTTTCCAATTGTTTCCAATCAATGCATCCGTTCATAATTTCAGCCCTTGCAGATGTTTTATTTTATTCATTGCAGGGTGGTACTTAAGATAATAGGGTTTCCAGATCCAGGCTAAGAAACTCCTGGGGAGGACAGGGAACTTAGTGGGGTACAATGCTATAGAGTTCACCACCCAAAGCTTCCATTTTTCCCAGGGAAAATGGTCTCTGTAGTCTTGTGATGAGCTGTAATTCCAGCACTCCCGAGATCCCACCTGGAGGCTGATGTGCTAGTGGCTACCCTACTGAGTTCAGAGATAGTCAAGTTACAGCCAGCCAAGAGAGAGGGAGAGGGAATGCTTATTGGAAAACAAGTCAGGTGCAGTCAGAAGAAGTAGCCAAAGGTCAGACATAGGTTGGGTCAGACAAACCAGTCTGGGATTGTAGAGTCCAAAGATAACAGTCCAAGAGCAGGTAAAGCAGAATGTTACAGGCTTGGGACAAAGTTGCTCCTGTGATGTCAGATTCCATTTGTCTATATTTTATGAGTCTCCTCATCTTCTCAGTCTGGCTCTTTGGAGGATATAGAGCATTCCCTAAGGCATCGCTGTGCCTCCAGTCTTGCACTGTGCCTTTTTGCTTGAAATTCCTGATGGCCACAGACTTAGAGTTGCCTAACTGGTTCAGGTGAGCTTAGTGGACTATTGGTTCTGGCATCTATAGCTTGGGGTGATTCTGTAAGTACTTTGTCTTTCTGCTCTTGTCCTGTCTGTGGGTCTGCATCACCTCCTTCCTGTGAGACTTCAGATTGCTACTGGAGCTCAACCAACTAAGACACTGGTGCACCTGGGTCATTCTGGCAGTTTTTCTCTTCCCCTGAAGATTCCTCATTTATTGAACCTGGGTCCATTGATTGAACCTACCTATAAGGCTAGGAAAGGCTGGGACACCATTGTCTGCCTTGAACATCTACAGGGTAAAATTCTGAAATTTTGCAGAACCTTTTTCCTGCCCCTTCTCTCAATGGATTTCCTTTCAATCAAAATTGAATTGATTATAAATTGACTGTAAATTCCTGAAAAGAGGAAGGAAACAGATTGCTGGATTTCAGAGAGAAATAAGATAAAGAAGAATTAAGAGATTGTTGATGCCAGCCACAGATGCAGGAGAAATGTTAGGAACAAGATCTACGAGACAACTGCAACACAGCCCGGAAAACCCACAACAACCAGTTGAATCAGGCCATGGGAGCCTTCAACAATACATAGAATTAAGAGAATTTCTATTAGCTCAGCTCCCAGCCTGTTCTACCATGCAAGTGTGGGGAAGACAGGGAGGGTGAACTGTACAGAAATGACCATTCATCTTATGATACCACAGGGTATTTGTCAATTTTTCCATACTGATATCAGATACCTGCCACATTTCTGACATTGTAAGTTAGGACTTAAATAAATCAAAGACCAGGCCTACTCATCCCAGCTCCTGGATGCAGTCATAAAAAATCCTAAAATTCTTGTTTGGCCCAAGGCAACTGGCTAAACTCTTATTAACTCATGAGGAGTGAATAGGACAACAACACATGGCAAATATTTATGTGGCAGAGCCTTGATAAAGTTTCCAAACTGCTTTCCCATTAGCTGAACATAGCATATGGGGTTCTGTGAAACATTATGGGACCTATTATTTTCAATATTACAAAACTTAGCATAGGTAGGATGAACTAAGAGCTTGCCATAGTATCAGAAAAGAGAATACAATAATAGTTTGTATCAGCCCCCTGAAATTTGAACATATACATACTAACTAGTTTATTAATGTATGATCTACCTCATTTAAGCATTCCTGAATTAGCATGAGTCGATGCCAACAAACAGCCTACTACAAATACCAGCAATTCCACCCCAGCTTTGTTTCTCCTAATCTGTACTTAAAACAATGTTAAGCCTCATCTCTCACATTATGCTCTCACATAGCTCTGTTGATGCTATTGAACCTCAAGGTCAACCTTCCACATAGCTCACAGAAGGATGGGCTAACCCATCCTTGTATGCACTGGCATAATGCCCATTGGGCAAGGTGGGCAGCTGCCCAGGGCATCACCTTGTGGGGGCCATCAAATTGCTGGGTTCGTTTTTGGGTATTTTAGTGGTTTTCCATTTTTGGCCTGCATGGGGCGCAGTTTTTAGGCTAGCGGCACCAGAATTTCAGCGTATCATCAGGAGACTGTCCTTATGCTACCCCCAGGTTTGGTGAGGTTTGGTTCAGGGAGTCCAAAGTTATGGACTCCCAAAGGGGGTGCCCCTATCCCCCATTGTTTCCAATGGGAGCTAATAGGAGATGAAGGCTACAGTTTTGAGGGTCCATAACTTTGGCCCCCCTGAACCAAACTGCACCAAACCTGGGGGGTATCATTAGGGCAGTCTCTTTATGAGACCCTGAAAGTTTTGAGACTGTGCCTTCAGAAATGTGCTCCCCACAGCCTGCAACCCCCATGGACAGCAATGCAGAAAACTCAATGCAGAACAAAGATTCTTGGGCAAATTTCTAGGATGTTGTGCCTGCAGGGGGTGCATTTTTAGACATATCGGCACCAAAATTTCAGGGTATCATCTGGAGATGATGGCACCCCCCAAGTTTGGTGCAGTTTGGTTCAGGGGGGGCCAAAGTTATGGACCCTCAAAACTGTAGCCCCCATCTCCTATTAGCTCCCATTGGAAACAATGGGGGATGGGGCACCCCTTTTTGGGAGTGCATAACTTTGGACTCCTTGAACCAAACCTCACCAAACCTGGGGAGTAGCATACGGACAGTCTCCTGATGATATGCTGAAATTCTGGTGCTGATATGTCTAAAAATGCACCCCCTGCAGGCACCAATGTCCTGGTGCAAAAAGAAATTTGGTCGTGGTGGAGTGGCCACCCATGTGGGGGGGGCATCCAACTCAGGTTTTGCCCAGGGCTACAGTTTGCCCAGGGCTGCCTCATTACACCCCTGCTTGTATGACTTGGGGTGCATCCTGATTATTCCTATCTATATTATAGATGCATAGTTATGGTCTAACCTAGTAAGCATTGTGATGTAGTATCACCTGGTGGGTCAGTAATAATCTAGTGCTTGCACAGAGAGCTACCTTTACCTTTAAGCACGCAAAAGACCGGGCCTAAATGGATAATCTACTGCTCTCCAACAACAGTATGGAACAAGAGGGGGAAAAGGATCCCTTTTCAACCAGTGGCCCTTTCTACACAGATCATTTAAAACATTTGGGGGATGTTTTAAAAAGAACCATTTTGGCTTTTTTGTCTACATATTGCAAAAAATAATAAAGCATTTCAGCAGAAAATGTTTAATTTTTATTTTTTTCTGCCCAACTGTAAAGAGCTCCCACTTTCATTTTCGCCACTCGCATCCACAAATCTGCTGCTTCAGTTTGATTCTTTGTGCTGTCTGTCATTTTCTAAGTCTTCCCCACAGATGTTTCTGGTGACACAGCTGAGCTCCATTTCAGTGATTGAAGTACATGAACAAATTTAGTTTTGCCTGCCAATTATGGCAATATGTTATTTCCCCCTTTTTAACATTTTTAGTGAGGTATTTTAGAAGCTTCGAAGATTTGATGAGTGATTCTCATATTGAGTCTTTGTAGCTTCGAAGACTGAAAATAAAAAGGAGGGAAATGACACATTGCCATAATCAACAGGCAAAACTGAGTTTGTTTGTGTACTTCAATCATTGAAATGGCACCCAGTCACTACGCCAGCAGAGGAAACATCTGACCCCCTTCCATACCATCAGATGGCTGCTGCCTCCCACTGGTATATTTGAAATTTTTGAGTTGTGAATTACTGCTTAGATATCTGTTTGCCTCAGTTGTTTGCCTGTGATCCTAGTTAATCATGCAATCGATTTTCCAATTTTTTTTCATTTCATAAATTGGTGTGTTGAAAAGATTCAACTGATTGAACTGGTGCAAAAACCATTAAGGGAATTGGCTCAAGGCCTCATATATAGCTAAGCAAAACTTTTTGATCAAGGTAAATTTGCTTGACAATCATATTTACCGTATATACTCATGTATAAATCGACCCGCATATAAGTTGAGGCACCTAATTTTACCACAAAAAACTGGAAAAACATATTGACTCACGTATAAGTCGAGGGTGGGAAATGCAGCAGCTACTGGTAAATTTCAAAAATACAAATAGATACCAATAAAATTACATTAATTGAGGCATCAGTAGGTTAAATGTTTTTGAATATTTATTTCAAAGAAAAACAGTCTGTAAGTGGAAAAGGGGGTCAATAAAAACAATATGGTCTCAACAATAACTTTAAAAGTACAAAAACCTTAGCTCAATCAGCAACCCTTCGGGGATCGGGCGGTATAAAAGCCGAATTAATAAATAAAATAAATAAAATAAACCAAGCTAAAACACAATAGTTAAAATCCTTCAAAACTGGATTTTGGTCAGGGGAGGAATGTTTATGTTAGCAGTACCAACATTTCAGAGTATCTTTAGGAGACCCTCCTGATGATACCACCCAGGTTTGGTGAAGTTTGGTTCAGGGGGTCCAAAGTTATGGACTCTCAAAAGGGTAGCCCCATCTACTATTAGCTTCCATTGGAAACAATGGGGGATGGGAGCACCCATTTTGGATATCCATAACTTTGGACCCCCTGAACCAAACATCACCAAACCTGGCTGGTATCAGAAAGAGATTATCCTGATGATACCACCCAGGTTTAGTGAAGTTTGGCTCAAGGGGTCTAAAGTTATGGACCCTCAAAATGTAGCTCCATCTACTATTAGCTCCCATTGGCAACAATGGGGGATGGGGCACCCCTTTGGGGGTCCATAACTTTGGACCCCCTGAACCAAACTTTACCAAACTTGGGTGGTATCATCAGAAGAGTCTCCTGAAAAATTCCTGAAATTTTTGGTGCCACTAGCCTAAAAACTGCACCCCCTTGAAGTTGACAAAATAGAAACCCGAAAATATTTTTTTAAATACACCTCACTCGTGTATAAGTCGAGGGGGACTTTTTCAGCACAAAAAATGTGCTGAAAAAGTCGATTTATATGCGAGTATATATGGTACATCAATTTCCTTAAGGAGCTTGATTTTTGGAATGAACAATATTACTACAGTATACAAGAGCAGGAGTCATTTTTCTGGTGCTTTATGTATAGAACTGCACATCTCTTTCAGTTCACATGGAGAAACGTGGTCAAAATGATTAGGTGAAGATCAATAAAATACTTTATAACTATATAATCTAGAGTTCTATGTTTGTATGCCAGGAAATGGGATGGATGTGCAGGGAAGAATATTGCTGAATAGACTCAGCCTTCCATCGTATATTGATTATCCCAGAAACTCCTCCTCTCAATATGTCTCCTAGGCACCGGAATTATTTTTTTGTTTTGGAGCATAGTGAGGAGAAATTGTTTCAATGGAAAGACTAAAGGAAATAAGTGAACATTAGCCACTTCTCCCTGCAAATCTCCATCCCTCATCCTCACATTTCATTAAAAGACAAAGATATGTTTGAAACATGTAGCTCTATTCTTATAACAATATATCAAAACTGATTATTGTTTTTAAATAAACTTTAGGGGAAGCTAAAAAATCACTTCAGAAGTTAGATTTGCCAGGTTTCTGATATATAAAATCCCCTACTCATGCAAGTGGGCTATTCATGTGAGCAGTACAATACAAACAAGGATGATGCATGCAGCATCAATTTCTATTAACAGGGATTTCCTTATCTTTATGTCCTGCTCAGAAAATTTCCATTATTTCTTCTTGGAGTATACTTGTCTGAAGTTACAGTTCTCGCATGAGTACACTGCTTGCAAGAGACATTAAATTGCACAATATTATGTGCAGTTCTATGTATTTGCAATGCTTCATATATCAGAAGTATTCTCTATGCAAGGTTTATTTTATTTAAAAAGAGTGGATGAGGTTCTGATTGAGACAGGAGGTAAAATATACACTTGAAATAATATGTATTTATATTAAGATAAAAACAAATCTTCATTGAACAATAATTGAAATTACCAAAGCATGACTACTCACAAAACCCATGGAGCATGACTGAACACAAAAATCATAAATAAAACCAAAGAGCACATTAAAGCTCATTGCTGTTATTAACATATGCTTCCACATAAAACATTTCATTTATTTGTTTTCACTACCAAATAATTTGTGATTGACCATTCACAATTTCAAGGAAAAGAACAAGCTTGACAAAAACCAACCAGCAGTTTTGAGCTCATCTTATTTTTTCCCCATTGTGGGAGCAGCAGAATATAGCATCTACAGTCTCTTGAAATTCATCCTGAGATTGATGCAGTCTATCTATGAAAGAGAGTTCCATGGTGTGGTGTGTTAATTGCTGCATTATGTCTGCTGTACCATTCAGGGACGTAGGTATAGATTTTTTATGGTGGGGGGTTCGGAGGTTGGGACACACCTCCACCAGCCCCTGGGGGCGTGACCATGTCTCCCCAAGCCCCGCCCCTGGACTCAGTGCTTATAAAAGTAGCTCTCCGAGGCTGGGGATGGCAGACTCCTCTGCCCAGTCCTCCCGTGCCTTCCCACTAACTGGGCTGCCAGCTGGCAGCCCCTTCTGCCCTCTCCTCTGGGCAGAGGCACAGCTAGGGAAAATGGAGCCTGGTGCAAAATCTGAGTTTTGTGGGGGGCCCCCATGGGCGGCCGCTGTGATGCTGGAATCCACCCCAAATAGCATCACTTTATTGGTGTTTAAACTAGAGAGCCCAAATTCTCCTTTTAAATCCACCTTAAAGGGAGAATCTGGGGTCCCCAGTTAAAACAACATTAAAAGTGATGCTGTTTTGGGGTGGATTAGCCCACACTCTGAAACAGCATCACTTTCAATATTTAAACTGGGGACCTCAGATTATCCCATTAAATCCATGCCAAAGGGGACTGGATTTAAAAGGAGAATCTGGGGAAATTTGGGGGGTGCCTGCTTTCAGGGGTGCAATTGTTAAGCTAGCACCACTAAACTTTCAGAGTATCTTTTGGACCCCCTGGACCAAACTTCACAAAACCTAGGTGATATCAGTAGGAGACTCTCCTAATGATACCTCCAGGTTTGGTGAAGTTTGGTTTAGGGGATCCAAAGTTATGGACCCTCAAAGGTGTAGCCCCCATCTTCTATTAGCCCCCATTGGAAACAATGGGGGATGGGGCATCCCCTTTGGGAGTCCATAGCTTTGGACCCCCTGGACCAAACTTCACAAAACCTAGGTGGTAACAGTAGGAGACTCTCCTAATGATACCCCCCAGGTTTGGTGAAATTTGGTTGAGGGGATCCAAAGTTATGGACCCTCAAAAGTGTAGCCCCCATCTTCTATTAGCTCCCTTTGGAAATAATGGGGGATGGGGCATCCCCCTTGGAAGTCCATAGCCTTGGGCCCCCTGGACCAAACTTCACAAAACCTAGGTGGTATCAGTCGGAGAGTCTCCTGATGATACCTCCAAGGTTTGTTAAAGTTTGGTTAAGGGGGTCAAAAGTTATGGACCCTCAAATGTGTAGATCCCATCTTCTACTTGCTCCCATTGTAAACAATAGGGGTTGGGGCACCCCCTTTGGGAGTCCATAACTTTGTACCCCCTGAACCAAACTTCACAAAGCCTGGGTAGAATCATCAGGAAAGTCTCCCAAAACATCCATGAAATTTTGGTGCTGCTAGCTTAAAAACTGCGTCCCCTACAGGCCAAAAACTGAAAAAAACATTGAAAAATTCAAAATAATTCACAAACAGGGAGCGGAGCTTCGGAAATGCAATGGGGGGATTGAACCCGAGAACCCCCCCTTACCTACATCCTTGGTGCCTTTACAAGCTAAATCTCAGATGATACAGTTCTTGACACCACAATGTTGTTACTTTTATTAATATCTTGCTATATTAGATGCTACCACCATTGTTAATTCAAATTCAGCTCTTCTTTGTCCACATTACATTTTATAAACTCCTCATTCATTCATTATTCTTTCTGCCTAGCAACCCTACTTTACTCTTTAGTCTTTCAAGTCTGTTTCTTTCAATTTTCTGCTTTCTCCTTCGCTTGCTCCTCCCTCCACAACATGTGTCTTCCACCCTGTTTCCACATATTCCTATCTTATTATCCTAAGATTCTTTCCGCAGATTCAGACCATCACCACTTTGTGTCATTGGTGTTAGTCATTCTGCCTCTTGACCAACCCTTCTAGCACTCCCATCTTTCTCTCCTAGATACACACTATTCCTCCTACATGTATGGTCTGTGAGGTTTTTTCAGTTTTATTAGCTCCTGTTTGCTACAGTTCTTATTGTCTTTGTTTAGCTTTTCTCTCAAGCCTTACCCTTCATTCATCATCTACTTTGCATCCTTTTTTCAATCCTTTTGCTTCTAGATTCTCTGTTCCGTTACTTACTCATAAGCATACTACAAAACTAGATTCTGGTTCTGTATGATATTTTCATTGATTATGCATGAAGAATCATCATATAGGACTATATGAGGATGCATTTGCTTGCCTAAGTAGCTCTTTGTAAAATTATAAATATTTTTAATATATGTACTTTAGTGCAGTGTAGTCACAACTGACTTATGATAACCTCGACTTTTAGGTAAGTGAGGCCATTTCAGGTGGGCAAAATGGCTTACACTCACACACCCAATATGCCATAGTTCCAGTCTTAATTGGAGATCTGTTTTAATCTTAATAAAAAAATCTTGGGACCTTAACACATTTAGCCTGCTGCATCTTGAGCAGTTCAGACTGAGACTCATTCAAGGCAAGCCAAGTTTTACATAGAACATTTCTACGAGTAGTGACAATTTCTGCTCATAGCTCTAAAGCTGATGTTAGCTTGAGTCCTAGCTATTTGATATGTACTAGATAGCTACTGGGAACAGTACAGGTCAGAAAGTTAACTGGCTTGGTATAGTGAAGCTGTGGTCCCACACTCCCACATTCAAATACCTGACTTTCTTTCTTGCCTTTTACTTTAAAAATATTCCTGATTGCTATTCCCCATTCAAATCAGAGGCAGAGCAAGGGGGAACTGCGCCTGGGTTGTGCGCATGCCCTGCACCCCTGCCATGGTGCCGTCTGCCCCCGCCCTGTCCTGGAATGCCCCTGAAATGCCCTGCCACACCATGCCTCCTCTGTGGCCTGGCCACGCCCCCTCTGCTGCTCTGCCCAGGGCGTCACACACCAACCGGTCCCATTGGCACTACACCACTGATTCAAATAGCTGACAAATGTTCCATTATGTGCAGCACAAACCTTTTTTTAATTGATGCCCAGATGATGCCCAGATTATTCTTATATTAGGTTTTTTCCATGTTCCCCTTCCCTGGTCTACCCAACTGGCTCAATGACATTATACTTTGTGGGACAATATCTTGAAGTAGGCTCTGGTTCATGAAATCTCATGTCACAATAAACTTAGTCTTTAAAGTGCCATAAGGCTGAGACTATAATGTCTGCTTCAGTACAGGAATGCTCACTATTATCCTTGTCAATCTTCCAGCCATCACTCCAGAAAATGTCACATAAATTGCACTTTTGAAGAAGTCTTAACTGAAAAAGAATGCCTATAGATGGCACAATCACCATACAGTGTTGTCTCAAGTTAATGTTAGAAACTAGGATAGCCATGCTATGATTTGTTTCAAGAATGTAATCACCTCATTTGGTACATGTCCAGCACATAAGTCAATAAAATGATGTATGATGAATGAGCTATCTTTTTCAGCAGTGTTTTTGGCTTAAATATGACATCTTGTACAAAAAATGACTGGTTAATGAAAATCTCTCTTGAGCATGAGCAAATTGAATTATCAATTAATACGGTGTCTCCAGAAATTGTCTTCTTTTAAAGCTCCCCTTCAGGTTCCAGACACATTTGTCAGAATCCAGTGACAGATGCCCATGTTGCTCACTGAAGCATGCTGCTTGTTGAGTGCGATTTTCAGCTTAAGATCCAGAAACAAGCTCAGATAAACAATTATCTGCATTAGAAACACAGACAAAACAAATATTTTTTCAGGTTAATTTCCTTCAAAGTTGAAACTTTCAAGTGGAGGATACATCGTTTTACTGGTTGGCATATATGAACTATTTCAATGTATGCAAATATAATCTTTTTATTTTTTCAGAAAATGCAGAACTAAGTGTAGCATGAATTAGTACTTAAAATTTAACTAATTTATCATTGTCAATCACCAAAGTCCAGCTTAACACAACCTGGTTTTGCTTTGAATGATATAGTAGCAAACATCATTACACCCTTTCTTCTCTTGTCCTGTGAATTAGTACAGCTGCAATGATGCAAACTTCAGCCTATTCCCCAACAACTGAATTGAAATCTAACTCCATTCCTGAGAATGGAGCAGTGTTGGCTAGGAAAAAGTGGTAGGGGAGAAGTACCACAGATGCACATGTGTGTGCGCGCACACACACACATTTGAAATAATGAGGTAAGGCACAAATAATGTAATGGAAAATTTGAACACATGGAACTGGCTTATATTGTATCAGAACATTGGCCCATCAAGGTCAGTATTGTCTTCACAGACTAACCATAGCTCTCCAGGGCCTCAGTCAGAGGTTTTTCACATAATCTATTACCTAATTCTTCCAACTGAAGATGCCAGGGATTGTACTTATGACCTTTTGCATGCCAAGAAGATGTTCTTCCACTGAACCATGGCCTCTTCTGTATTTGAACCACAAAGGTAATTATTTAAATAATAACAAAGAAAAATTTAACTGGATTAAGTCCACCCCCTTTCATTCAGGTATAACTTACCTATGGTTAGACAATTAAGACATAGGCCCTTTCCGCACGGGCGCTGAGGGGGGGTGCATTGGCATAGTTTATGCCAGTGCACCCCCATCGGACCATTCTCATGGATGGTCCTGCTGGAAGCAGCGCTGGTGGCGCAGCCTTCGCACAGGCTGCGCCGCTCCCAAACGCTACTTACCTCCCGTTGCTTTCTGTCACATTGTAGAGGCCAGGGGACATGCCCCCCTGGCCAGAGCAATGACCCTGGAGAATGAGGCCGGGGGGGGGTGTGTCTCCTGGCCTGCACAATGTGACAGAAGGCAACTGGAGGTAAGCAGAGTTTGGGAGGACTGGGGGAGAAACGCCGGATTCCACCCGGTGCCATTTGCATGGCACTGAATGGAAGTCAGTGTTTGCAAAAAAACACCGTTTTGGTGGGAACCGAGCACTGCTGCAGCAATTTGGCAGTGGCGGCTGTGCAAACGGTCCTTGCCAAAATGGTGTTTTACCAGCCCGACGCTGCCGATTTTGGCCCGTGTGGAAAGGGCCATAGTTTCTCTCTTAGAATCCCAGTATTTGCAAGACTCTTTTTTTAAAGCTTCAGGTTAGTTATTAAAACAACTTGAGTCTCAAAACAGCCTCAGCTTAACTGGGAAGTCTTTCCAAGTAACTTCCTTTTGAGCTCAACAGCTTTGGGTGGGTGGACCAATCTGGCTCCAAGATGGTCCCAGTTTTTTCAGACCCAATAGCACTGTTAGACAGGTTCAAGGAAGCTTCCTTCATGCTTTAATTATTGCCTCAGGATGGTAACCAAGGTGATTGATTCTTGCTGTCCAGTCTCCATAATCTGTGCCAGCTGTGATCTATTAAATATTACTTTTGAACTGAATTCTCTCCCAGAATCTGCAGTGCAGACTAGGTAGTAAAACACCCCAAACTCAGTCAGGGTTTAGAAGAATAAATATGTTGATGCATCAGTGAACTGCTAATTCTACACTGTGAAATGGGACAGAGGGTGCAGTCAAGGACTGACAGATTGTTAGAGAGGCAAATGTGGGTTTCTTAAAACTTGGTTAGAGGAATGAGGTTCTTTTGGCTTCATTTTCCCACTACCTGAGCTCTATGTGTCTATTTATAAATAAAGCAAATACTATAACACATTGAAAGTCCCCAGTGCTCTTTTAGCCAAAGGAAACTAACCCAGTTTAACATCACATCTGAAACCCGCCTTGTTCAATAAAGTGGGGAACATGTGATAATGTGCATGCTTACCCATGAGTAAGCCCCATGGAACATCGTGATACTTCTTGAGTAGCATGCATACAATTGAGCAGTATGTCTACTTTTAGCTATCCTATGCTAAAGGCACAGTGCAAGAAATATCACAGGTAAACTCTATTCTTTTTTTCCTACAAGTGTAATAAAGTTCTAACACTTTGAAACATACATTAGTTAAAAATAATTTGGGATCTCATTTCATACCTATGGATCCTTCTGCTCAATATATGGCTCATTTTGTTGACAGTGGGGGAAAGGATGCTTCCTAGTAACTTGCACAATCTAAGACTTTAAAAATTCATCAGGAATTCAGCCATATTTGCCCAGCAGTGGATATCATTGCCCTTCTGGATACATTCCTATACCAACAAAAGGATAAAGCACAGTGAACAAAGGCATTCTGTAGTCTTAGTCGGCACACTCACAGATAACTAATACTATTAGTTCTTTCTGTTTGGGGACTGGAGAAGGGAAGTGATTCAATGTATCTCCACTCCCCACAATGCTATCTGTTTAGCAGGGTGGATTCTTGGGTGCAGTTAAAAAAAAATCCTTTTGCTTTCACAAATATTCTTAAAACATAAATAAATTGACCTTGGAGTTAATAATCCTTCTTCCTACTGGCAAATATTTTCCTTGGATAGCACAGCACAACTGTAATGAAAGTGTATTCTGAATGTCACCATTATTTTCTTGTTCAATTGGTTCACAGACTTGGCAGCAATATAAGCTTTCCATGTTTATAATAATTGTTTTTCACACACACTTCAGCAAAAATTTTGTACCAACTATAATAGTGCATACACATTTTAAAATATCTCCTGCCTATCAAAAGTGATTCTCCAGTTTATTCATTTGTATTGTGAATTGTAGAATAAAGTTTCCTGGACAGTATCCATTGCATCTAATAATGTGACAACTTCATAAACATGTTCAAAAAAATCAAACTTACTGAACACATTTTTGTCCCAAAAGTCCAAATGTTTGAACTGATAATTGATCACAATTTAAAATGAGAAGTATGGAAATAATTTACATTTGTGGGAATGGCAATATTCCTTAAGCCTTAGGCAGCTGTTCAGTGGTCACTGTAAGCAGTTGGACCCTTCTGCTAAGGGGTACCATGAAGGCACAGGGGCCAAAGATTGGCATAAAAGCAAGACACTGCTCCCCACAAAGTGGGTGCCTCTCAGAGTTTTGGGATCCATCTTGTGTGTCAAACTTTGGCTGGAAGGACGCTGACCACTGAATTGTTCCCCTGGTGCTAACGTGTGCCTGGCTTAACAATGGGACTAATCTCCATTGTGTCACCTTAAGGTGATTCAATCAGTGCTCTAACCAGGTCATTACTTACCCTATCTGTACCAATCCCATCAATCAATCAGTATTTAAAAGAATAGTCTAGGCTTTCACTTGGATTCTGATGATTCATCAAGGCTCTCCTGCTCTTTTGTAGGAACCCTGGCAAAGCAATCAGTTCTATGACTTTTCTTCCAACTTACCTCACGCTGCCTCAGGGCTTATTTTGGGGTATAACTATTGGTCTCACAGCCCAATCCAGATGGGGAGGTCTGAACACTCACAGGGAAAGGCATAGGGCCGCACCAATGCATTTGCCCCTCCACTGGCACAAGGAGCACCTCCACTAATGGAGGGGCAGAAGCTCTAGCACCCAGCTGCCCCTCAGCTCCATGATGGTGAAACCTGAGAATTCCAGGCAGAGCAATGCTGGCATCCACTGAGATGCCAGCATGGGAAGGGCATTCCTGGGGGTAGAAATGACTTTAATAGGCTTCCACTCAGGATTTAGGGCCATGGCCACTGTGGCCCAGGCCTCAGAGTGAGCTCCATTAAGCCCTATGGAGGACTTTGTGGTGGTGGGGCTTCCCCTCTTGAAGCTGCCTTCCTATGCCACCTGGGAGCCTTATGGAGGTGATGCAGTGGCACAGCAGCAGCACTGTCTCCAGTATCCCCTGAGAACTGGATTGGGCTATTAATGTGTGTGGGTTGTGGATCCATGCAGTCACCTCCACTTGTATCTGGGCTCTTTCCTTTGCTCCTGGAAATAACTGGTTGTTTTCCTCTTTGGTTTCCTGCTTTTCTTGGACTGGTAACTATCACTCATTTATGAAACCCTATGCAACTTCCTCACTTTTCTCTTAGTCAGCTCTTGTACACTTTGTGAGTGTATGTTCATTGCTTAAAATGTATTTCTTGTTTTACTATTTATTCTTTAGTGAAATCAATTTTAGTTGTACAACTGCCTGCTCATCTAAGAGTTTTCACCCAGGAGTATCCTGGTATACATAGGTTATCAGTCTCAGTTATCTCTCTCCCCCCTCTCTCCTGCTAATTCCCCCCAATTAAAGTGGAAACTGCCCACTATGGGTAACAATCACTCTTAATGTATGCACAGAGCTTCCTGGATTGTTGCATATGCTTGGAATCATAGGTTTCACAAGTCTCTAATTCACTTCAGGAACTTATAAAATTACAGCCGTCTACCCAGAAGAAAATTATGATGGAAAGACTGGGAAGTACAATTTACTTTAATAATAAATACCTATCAGGATCTATTTGGAAATTTATTCTAGAGGGATGACCATGTTAGTCTATTGTAGTAAAATATAATAGAAGTCCAGTGGCAACTTAAAGATTAACAATGTTTATTCCTGCATAAGGTTTTTTAAATCAGAGCTCACTTTCTCAGATGCAATGAAGAGAAAACAATGTTCTTTTCTTCATATTCCTGCATTGTAAACAGCCATCTTCTGTGAAAAATTACAATTTATTTCCTTCAGAAATGCGCTATGGAGATGGGGGAAATGATAGCAAGAACAGAAGAAGAAGAAGAAGAGTTTGGATTTATATCCCCCCTTTCTCTTCTGCAGGAAACTCAAAGGGGCTTACAATCTCCTTGCCCTTCCCCCCTCACAACAACACCCTGTGAGGTAGGTGGGGCTGAGAGAGCTCCGAGAAGCTGTGACTAGCCCAAAGTCACTCAGCTGGCGTGTGTGGGAGTGTACAGGCTAATCTGAATTCCCCAGATAAGCCTCCACAGCTCAGGCGGCAGAGCTGGGAATCAAACCCATTTCCTCCAGATTAGATACACGAGCTCTTAACCTCCTACGCCACTGCAGACAGGCAAAGAAGAAAGGAGCTACTTGTGTGTGCATACATTCACTTCGTAGGCATACAAAATAAAAATGCTTGTTTTAATATGTTTTGCAGCATAGGAATATATGACTATGCCATCTTTCATTTCTTTTGGTTTATATAAATATTCATTGTGATTTAATCAGAAATATTCCATTGCTAGTTTTTTTCTGTTTTTTGCATTGCTTTTAGGTATTTCATTTTTATGCTGTGTGTCATTTTAAACAGGTGCCATGTTTGATATCAGTTTTACTATAACATTTCATTCTTTTGGTAAAAAAAAATCACAATTTTTAAAAGGATGCATGAAAACTGCAAAAAAAACCCCTCCAATTTTTGAACTGAATTGAAGTTGACATTTGAACTGAATTGAATTGTATCTAATTAATTAGCATTCTTAATACAATGCAATTCTATGCAAATTTACTCCAGTGTAAGAGCCCAAAAAGTGGGGAGGGGAGCAAAATCCACTTTTGGGAGTAGTGCACTGCCATGGTAGTGGACTCACTCTCCCTAGAGCACTCACCCTGGTGGAAGTGTGATCCCACCTGTGTATAGCCGCAGCTGCTTCACCCTGCCCCCCCCCCCAGCACTACACAGCACTGAATGCCATGCCAGCATTTCAGAGTGGTATGGGCAGGCTGAGGACATGGCCAAGGAAGCCTCTCAGCCTTTGCCAACTTTACACAAGCAGGCTGCACTTAAGACTTAAGCAACCAAAACAGTTGTTTAGGTCTATTGCAGCCAATAGAAGATTTTTGGCAGCAGGGAAGCTTTTATACTTTTCGAGTCTCCCCATGCCACTGGGAAGCTTCTTTGGGGACAGTGATTGGGAGTGGCTGTGCCTCTGCAGCCAGGCACTCAGCTCTTGGATGGGGCTGCACAGTGAGTTTCATTAAAAAAGGAGTTTGCCTATCACTAATTGCATCTAGCAGAATCCATCACTTCCAGTCTGAGTATTAAAAATAGAACTTTCCAGTTCTCCTAGTGGTGGATATAATTTAAAAATGTAATACTATTTCTTTAAGAGGATGAAATAAGATGGGCCAATGGGATGATGATGTAGTAGTGGAAGGAGAGAATAAGTTGGGTGAAGGAGTAAGGTCCACAGTGCAATCCTAAGCAGAGCTACACCCTTCTAAGCTAACCAATTTCAGTAAAAGGGTTGATGGTACTACTGTGCTGTTGATGGTACTACTAAGCTACCAAAACAGAATTTTTGTGGTCTGAGCAACAAATCGGTCAAGATGACTGCAGTTTCCACAATGCCCCAAAGCTTGCTTTGATTTTCTTCTTGAAAATTATGCCCCATTTCACTATATAGGATTTTCTCTGGGAAACGGTATGAGCTAAAATTTCAAATCAAAATAATTTTGATAAAGGATTCTTGCCCATCTCATATCTCAAACCACTTCAGTCTCTTTAACACGAAACCTGATCCAGATCCTGGGCTCAATTTTTTGCTTAAGTTTAGAAGTGGTCACCACAAGTAACAACCTACAGCATGTTCACTAAAATATAGTGGAATTACACTTGACATTAATAATTAGTTGTGCAAAAGTTTGGTTTTCCAGATCATCTGTCTTCCAACAAGGCCTCCAAAAAACACTGACTACTATCTCTTAATTTTTTATTCCTTTCACCTTCCAGCATAGCCTGAAGATATTTTGAGCATTATTTGCAATAAGAATGAAAGGTTTCTCTTGTGATACTTCTGTGAAGCCATGTAGTGACTCATTTCTACTGTATATCAAAGACTTGAACAGATCAAAGAAAAACAGTATGAGAAATGTTTCACTATCTCTTTGCTTCTGACTTGGAGTGGTTGATATATGGCTCTTTAAGAAGAGAAAATGGCCAATCTATCCAGGTATCTGACAAATAACTCTTGCCTCCACACTATGACTAATAATAATGCCTGAAACCATTTTCAGACCCAGTTAGTTTTATGTGCAGCTGTAGTCAATTTAGACCATGATTCGGATTGATACCCAGTACATTATTAATTGCATACTGAGACAAGATCATGTTTGGCCATTGGTAGAAGAACCCCTTGAGAGTGGCTTGTCAACAGGAATTGTACACTGAAAAGATTCTATTCCAAAACAAAATATATTGGTTGGAACTTGTTATTCCACAAGGAATACCTATATTGCCCATGTACCCCAGAACAAAGACGCAAGACTCAACTTGTTGAGTTAAAAAGACTGCCAATATACAGCAACAAATCTTTAGTGCTTTTCTCTCATGTTTTCCAATAGGGGTCAACCATTATCTTTCAGGTAACTTTGGAAACTAGATGTGTCCTACTGCCTTGATTGCCTTTGAGACTATAGGTTCAGGACAGCACAGGTTTTGTATCTTACCATGCATTGCTTGCTCATCTAAATGTGTGCCAAGATTAACACAGTAGAATTATCTTCCTCCCTAAGCCTGGCATGCAGAACAGGTGAAACAAGACCACATTCCCTCACATGAATCAGAGACTGGAGTTCCAGAAATTCCTGCTTGGTCCATCAAGACTGTCCTGCTCCTGCACAGCTGGGCCATAAAGGAGTGGTGTGTGCCACAGAGGCAAAACCACTGGCTAGGCTGCATTAACCTTCATCTTTGGCAACTTACCACTCAGTTCCTTGTGCCATGTTCCATTTAAGGGGGTCATAACAAGACCACCCACCTACATTTCTCAGTAAGAAGCAAGACTGTGTCAATAATTATTATGGCACATTGTGATAACGCCCTCTCTTATAATTCAGTATTTGGAAACTGCTCCTTATTTTATAGATTCCTGATTTACGTGAAGGTGAAACTAGATATCTGGTGCTTTTTGTTATTTAGAATAGGAAACATTAGGAAAAGACTGTTTTTTGCTTCCCCCTCAAGCATGTATACAATTCAAAGAAACCTGCCTATCACAGAAGTTTGAATTTCTGCCAATCGTTTTAAGTCTAGAACAACTAATTCCCCGCTGTGCCACTTGAGTTGTGGAGGCTTATCTGGGGAATTCATATTAGCCTGTGCTCTCCAACAGATGCTAGCTGGATGACCTTGAGCTAGTCATACTTTGCTTGAGCTCTCTCAGCCCCACCCACTTCACAGGGTGTTTGTTGTGAGGGTGAAGGGAAAGGAGTTTGTAAGCCCCTTTGAATCTTCTTACAGGAGAGAAAGGGTGGATATAAATCCAACTCCTCCTCCTCCTCCTCCTCCTTCTTCTAAAAGTAGACCATATTGCATTTTGGCAAGAAGAAAACATGCTCTGCACTTCCTATGTAATTTTATTTTTCACAATCAGAACAAGTGCTAATTTTTTTAAAAAAACCTGCAAAAATGTATACAAAAGTAAATAGGGTTAAATGCTGACAACATTAAAGAATTTCAGCAAAGGATTTTTGTGTAACAGAAGGAAATAAGTTGAATATGAGCCAAGAATTTGATGCCTTGGAAACCAAGACAAGTATAGGTGGCACGAGAACCAGTACTCAGGAAGCACTATAATGATCTCACTGGAAGCATTATGCTCAGTTTAGGGACTCAAGACATTCAGAAAAAACTGGCAAACTGACAAAGTTGAAAATTGAGAAAAGATTAAAGGGATGCGATATGCTTAGCCTTCAAGAAATATGGGTCAGGAATAAATGTTGACAGCTTTCAAATGTTGAAAAGGATGTTTGTTAGAATGGGCTGAAATACTGTCAGCCACATCCACTGGGAACAAAACATTAAATAATGTATTTAAATGGGATAAAATTTTGGCTGCAATCCTAAAACAATGTACCAAGAAAAAAATGGTATTAGGATTTACTTTTAAATTACCGACATATAATGAAGTTTTTACAGAAGAGTCTGGCCAAAAAAATAATCTAGCAAGCATTAGTTTTTGTCATCACTGAATGGTGGGAATTGTTGAACAAAGCTAAAGTCTGCAGCATTGCTCACTGAAAAGCTTCTAATCAAGTTATTTGAAAGGATGATGACAATGGCACCCATCTTGCTGGACTCTTGTAGTTACCAATAGCCCTTGATTCCTACTATATTGTTAAGTGGACATGTCTTGGTAACAGTGTAGAAGTGTGGCTGAAATCCTGCACACAGGTTGCTGAAACTGCAGTAAACCAGTGATGTAAGTATATATTTTTATGGGGGGGGTTGGGGGGGGTCACGCCCCCACCCACCCCTGGGGATGGGGCAACGCCTCCCCAAGCCCCGCCCTCACCCTCAGTGCTTATAAAAGCAGCTCTCCAAGGCTAGGGATGGCAGACTCCCTTACCCCACCCACCCCACCCACCCCCTACTGGCTGGGCTGCCAGCCAGGCAGCCAGCAGTCCCTTCTGCCCTCCCTCCAGGCAGAGGCGTAGCTAGGACAAATGGAGCCTGGGTTAAAAATCTGAGTTTTGCACCCCCACATGGGTGGCCACTATGATGCTGGAATCCACCCCCAAACAGCATAAATGGTGTAGGGAGCCCAGATTCTCCTTTTAAATCCACCTTAAAGGGAGAATTTGGGGTCCTCAGTTAAAACAACATTGAAAGTGATGCTCTTTTGGGGTGGATTATCCCCCACCCTGAAACAACATCACTTTCAATGTTTAAACTGGGGACCTCAGATTCTCCCTTTAAATCCATGCCTAAGGGGGTGGATTTAAGAGGAAAATCTGGGAAATTTTTTTTTGGGGGGTGCCTGCTATCAGGGGTGCAACTGTTAAGATAGCAGCACCAAACTTTCAGGGTATCTTTAGGAGATTCTCCTGATGGTAGCACCCAGATTTGGTGAAGTTTGATTCAGGGGGTCCAAAGTTATGGACCCTCAAAAGTGTATCCCCCACCTTCTATTGGAAACTATAGGGGGATGGGGCACCCCCTTTGGGAGTCCATAACTTTGGACCCGTTAAACCAAACCTCACCAATCCTTGGTTGTATCATCATGAGAGTAACCCCACAAATCCCTGAAATTTTGGTGCTGCTAGCCTAAAATGTAATGGGGGGTTGAACCCGAGAAGCCCCCCTCATCTACGTCCTTGCAGTAAACCAAACAGTATACTTGACAGGAGCCTTCAAGAGAACTTGAACAATACCTGTAACTACCTAGGAAGAAAACCTGCCAACCCAAAACTTTTAAAGTTTAGTCCACAATAATTCCCTGTGTTCAATGGGACATTTCCCAAGGATCTATGTCTAGCAAGGACTTTTAGCCTTTGGAATTTTGAAGCAAAAGAAAAATGTGCACCTGTCAGGCATAGTTTAGTACAGAAAACTTGTTTTTAGATGACCAGTTCATATTTAAACTATTTATGTCTCTTCTTTCCACTGGAAGCTGTGAGACAATAAACTATCTCTACTAGAAATCTGTAGTCTTTCACATTTAATATGACTAAGAATATTGGCAGCAAAAGCTGAGAAGGGGAGGAGTGTTTGTATAGCCATTACAACAAATGTTACCAATTTGACTCTTTCTTTATCTTTAAAACTTCCACCTGAATAAGAAATTGAATCAAAAAATGAATTCTTAAGGAAAAACTGGAGGGATAATGGAAATATCAATATAAAATCAATACAGCAGCTTTGAAGATAAAATATGTTTTCAAGCTAGGCCTAGAGCCCCAGGAGCAATGATACAATTACTTATTGGCTCTTTATCCTGATTACAGAAATCAATCTTCAGCTAGAGTAAAGAGTTACCTCCCATCCCATTTTTCTTAAGTGCTTTTCCTTTTAAATCTAGGTTGCTTTGCATTCTCTTCTGGTTCTTTCATCAGTTCCAGCATGTAGATGGCAAACACCATTTTTATAAAACCAAACAGAAAAATCAAATGTATTTTTTACAGCCTGTGATTTTTGCAAAATGAGTTTTGATTTTGTGTCAACTCTCAAAAGAACTAAAACACAATCTTTATATTATGGCATGTAAAGAAGCACATCACTTGCAAAGTAGAGCTCATGAAACTATTCACACTTTGAAAAAATTATCACAGACTTCATTCTGTACTGTGAGATAGCGATAACAGACACACACGATTGTATAGCATTAAAACCTCAATGAAAGGGCTGCATAATTTAGAGACCCCAAGTAAGAAGAAATCCAAAATACATTTATTTTTCAGTGTTATAATTTCTTATTGTTTTAATGTTTGGAAACAAAGAAATTGCTTTGTGTAATATATTATGGATAATTTAAAATATATATTTACTTATTTGTTTTACAAAATTGGTACTTCACCTTTTTTCCCCACATAACAGCAACCAAAGTGGCTAACAAATTAAGAACATAATACAATCATATCTTTAAAACACTGAAATCAACAAAAAACTACATCATCAAAACATTCAAAATCGAAGAGAAAATACACGTACAAAATATAAAATCAACAATTACAACTTTGTAAAAAAAGGAAGGATCACAGAGGGAATACCAAACAAAACAAAAAGCCTTCATTTATTGGTGGAAGATGGCAACACAAGTGAATAGACGAGTCTCGCTGAGGAAAGAGTTTCAGAATTCTGGCCTTTAAAAATTATCTCTCCTGAGTGTCTACCTACCTAACCTTAGAAGATAGGACACTCCAAATAGAGCTAAGGAAGATGGTTGGAGTTGGTTAGATTCAAAAGGAAGTAGGTGGTCCTTACAAAAAAAGACCCAATAAAACATATTCAGTCACTTAAATTTTATAAAACTGGCTTTTTGGCTCTCAAATATTTGTAAAATCAATGATGTAGTCCTCATACTGAAAAATTTGGAGATCTCTGATATAGACCTGAGTATCACGCAGCATAAATCTCTGGATTATACCAGCCAGTGGTTTTATGTAGATGTTCAAGATTATAAGGGTCAAGATGAAAGCCTTGCAGGACCCTACAGACCAAAGGAACAGGGGCTGAGCAGCAATCCCTCAACATTACCTTCTGAAGCCTATTTTTCAGCTAGGACTGGAACCATTTCAAAATGGTACCTCCCAATCCTAGCCTGAAAAGGCTGTCCAAAAGGGTACTATGTGATTCATGGTATTAAAGGCCACTGAGAGGCCCAGGAGAATAAACATAGGCCCTTTCCGCACGGGCATTGTATGGTGCCCTGGGGACGGCAAAAACGCCATCCCCAGGGAGCCATTCGCATAGGGGGCGCAGCTGCTGCGCAGCCGCGCCACCCTCGCGCCGCCCGACCAGCGCCAAGCCGGCGTTTCCAGAGTGCACTTGGAAGCGCACTTCCCCGGAAACGCCAGCGGGGAGCCGCTGCCGTGCGAACGGCAGCAGCTTCCAGGCGCTTCCCCCCCACTCCCTCCCTTCACTTACCTCGTCTCCAGCCCTCCGGCGTGTTGCCTGGGCCTGGGGACATGCCCCCCTGCTCTGCGATGCTGAAGCAGGCGCGCAGGGCAGTGGAGCCGTGTCCCCAGGCCCCGGCGACGCGCCGGAGGGCCGGAGACAAGGTAAGTCCACCGGGCAACAGCGCCCAGCGGCGCTGTCTTCCCGGTTCTTTCTGGGACCGTCCATGTGGACAGTCCCAGCGGCGTCGGGTCGGTGTCGACTACGCCGACCCGGCTGCTTCCGCCTCCGTGCGGAAGCAGCCATAGTCACTGTTATCCAAAATGGTGGGGGTTTGTCCCTTTTAGAGTAAGGGGATTAGTGAGAGCAAACTCACTGGCATCCAAAAGCAGACCAGTGCAGCAAAGGTTGGGCTGGGTCTGTTCCAGGAACACCTCCATCTATGGTTGCAGATTTAAGTCACTTGAAAGTGTGGCATAAGACTTTGTTGCAAGGAGGCTTTTTAGGCAGCAGGAGGTTTTTTCAATTTCCCTCCTTTCTGCACAGCTCAACCCCCCTTGGAAGCAGTGCAGCACCACCTTATGCTCCCTCCCCATGTGGATTAGGGCCAACACAAAGGAAACAGAAGAAAATCAAGGCTATGTTGATTACTCTAAGGCCCTTTCTGCACATGTGCAGAAATGCACCACCACTGGCATGAAGTATGCCGGTGGAGGCTCAGGGACCATTCGCACGCTAGCGTGCGCGCAGCCCTGACGTCCCCTGCAGCCAGAGAGGCGGCTCCATGTGGAGCCATCTCTAGGTGGTCCCCCTCCACTCACCTTCTTGTGCAGCGTCCCTCTGGAGGACTAAAGAGACCCGCCCACACTGTCCTGCGACCTCCAGAGGGACGCTGCACAAGTAGGTGGATGGAGGGGGACCACCGTATGGAAAGGGCCAAACAGAGGTATCTACGCAAACAAAGGGGAAAACTAGTTTTTTCTAAGTTTGTTGAATGAGGGGGAACAATTCTCTATTTCATTCTGGGATTCTGCTTCTTGAATTGACAAACTTTCACACGAGATTGCAGGTGTGAACCCCCAAGAACTGAGAGTGACTCTTATTTTACAGTCCTATGCTTTCTGTCAACTCCTCTCTCTTCTTCATTTCTGGGGAGTCACATTATGGTAGCATACTTGCACAAAGAGGCTGAGAGGAGCAGGAAGATTACTTCTCATTGTCTCATCCCATTCATGAGGAAACTGCTTACCAGTTGGTGTGAATCATACCAATTGATGTGTCACACATCAAAAGAATAATATATAAAGCATAGCAGGTTATACACAAATCCATGGAATCAATTACAGATATCTAAATGTATCTAAATGTATTTAAACTGCCATTATTTTTATGGGAAATGATGATTTGAGTTCCAAAAGTAAGACCTCTGGCAGGCAGACAGGTTTAGGGCAATTATAGCATTATATCCATAGGAACAAGACATTTCCCTGTCTCTAATTACAATATAATCCTCTGGTAGTTAAAAGGTAGTTTACATGATAGCACTTTCCTTTGGCTAGTATTCAGTTACAGGCTAAAGACAAGTTGGTTACGCTGGATCACTCACTGCTCAAGTTCTTATAAATACCTGAGATGGCACCAGGAATAGTTACACTGTTACAAAAGCTAAGACAAGGTAGTGTAACATGTTGTGAGGTTGTGTAATATGTTGTGAGGACCTCAGGAATGTGTTCTTAAGATAGCACTGTGGATTAGTACTGAGGAGTCAAATACCCCAAAAGATAGGGGTCTCTCTATTTTAGACTGGGGAATTAGTGAGAGCAGACTCTTGGCTTAGCAAAAGGCCAGGCCGGTTTGAGATTTTGTTTGTGTTTTATGGAACTCAGCTTTTGCAAGAAATTCAGCAGGAGAGCAAATAAAGTTTAACAGTTTTATTCAGGGATAATAGGGTTACACAAACACACAATAATCCAAACAGTAGAACACACACAGCCCTAGTGTATGAGGAGTTGTGAGAGGATAGGTCTGGAATATATGAGAGAATTGGGGAGTAAGGATTATAGTCACCTGATCTTGGAGCAGAATGGTCTGATGAACAGTTCTGAGTGGTCCGTGCTTAGCTCTGGCAGAACAATGTATTGTGGAACAAAATCACAGGCAGAGAGGGGTCCAGAGATATTGAACACTGGCTACTGGGAGAGGTGGCTTTTTATAGGGTTATTCAGAGTGACCCTTAATCTCCTAGAACAAAGAGAAGTCCAGCTTTTCTGGGGAAAGACAAGAGACAGGCATCAACCTTAATGGTTGGGTTGTTAGTCTAGTGGATTGAGGCATCAGCTTGATGATCCAAGCTTGGGAGTGCCTGAAAGGGGGAAAGTAGCTGATGAAATTACAGCTATCAAACAATGGCAATGAAAATGAGGTGGTTCTTACAGAGATATCAGAGGAATGAAGCATTGGGTTAATACAATACTGGGCAGGCAAGCACATTAGCATGCCCTTTATCTTTATCACAGATCTTCACACTCTCCAGGGCAGGGTCATCGTGCTCTCTTAATCCTGTCAGGAAAGGTGTGAGATAGGTGCTTTGCATTCCAAAAGGTGGGTGAGGGCAAGTCCAGACAAAGTTCTTACTTACTATATGTCCTTACTGTATGTACTCTGAGCCAATGTAGAGAATGGGTTCCCCATTTTGGCACTGCATTGGTAAGCACCCTAAGGGTTGACAGAGTTGGGGAGAGATACAGCTGTTTAAAACAGGGTTCCTCCAACTCACCATAGGTCAATCCTGTAACAACTCTGCATTATTTGATCACTGGGTGATCTTGGGTTAGTCAATTTCTTTCAGCCTAACCAATTTCACAGGAGTTTTGTAAGAATAAAATTGAGGAAGAACCATATATGCTACTTCCAAGGAAGGGGGGAATTTATCTGATTAATATATTTATTTCCTTAAGTCAGGAATCCTACTTGATTTTGCAAATGTTGAAAATGATATAAAGCACCATGAACACAGATAATACTGGATAAATAAATAATGAGTATAACTTTTGTAACATTGTATGTACCATATTGTGGTAGCAGGAATCTGAAGTTCTTCCTACCTGTCTTCTTGTATTGTTAGCAGACTCACATTGCAATCCCCAAGGCACTTGATCGGTATTAAACCCCCTGAATATCATTAGACTTCTGAGTAGATCAGGTTAGAATTGCTCCCGAACAGTATATTATCCTAAACAGTTATCCCATTCTAAGCCAATTGGTTTAAAAGGGTCCATTTTGCTGTGAAATATTTCACATGTTTTATTTCTGTGATTTATTCTGGGTTTTTAATATGTAAGTTGATGTTTCAGATTCAGGCCTCTAGAGTAATACAGAGGGGATTTGGATGTGTAACTGAAGTGTGTCATGGTTGGATGGTAACTGTACTCTAGGGGGCAAAGTTGACTACGTTGTGCAGAGTTTTTAGTGTGGGAGAGAATAAGAGAGTTGTGTGTGTGAAGAAATTGAGTGAAGTGTTGCGAAAAATGAAAGAAATCTGTGTTCTTTGGGGAAGTTATTAGCCTAAGTGGCAAGTAGGAAAATAAGCTTTTGTGGCTAGTCCTTATGAAGAAATTTAAAGAAAGGAGAATTGTCCCTATCTGAAACCACTAGGCTTATGAATCATACTGGAACTGTTATGCTACTGTACTTCTAAATAAGCTATATGTTTAAGAGAGAACAGCTACTTTCTTTAAAATAAAGAATCCCCTTTTACCTCAGAGCCACTTCCATGGGCTGATGATTTTGACATTCTACAAACTATAACTGAACCATCCTGTTCTTGGATTCAATTAAGTCTTCAGTGGCAGCAAAAATAAGTAGGAAATGCAAAGAAAGGCAAGGAGGTAGCTTAACACATATCACTTTAGAATACTACAGAGATGTGCTATTATGTATAGCACATATATATTATGTATAGCAAAATGTTACAGAGTATAACTCCACTTAGCATGGCAATGTAACCATTGCTTTGGGTTGGTTTGCAACCATGACAAAATGAACACAGGACTTCATTCTTTAATACACTTTAATACACTTCATACAGTTAATACAGTTACATAATACATTTAATACATAATACATAATACATTCACATTGCTATGAGGTGTGTGAGAAACCATCATTGATAAGTGCAAATGTATAGACAGGAGACAGAATTAAAAGGGCAAAAAATGATGACGTAGTTGTTCAGGATCTTTGATGCACTGTGAAGCACCTTCTGATGTTGAAAAGAAAGGGCATCCCTATCTCAGTGCAGGCTTTTGACGCTCAGAGGGTGGCAACCTGTCTGCTCATAAGCAGCTGTGTTACTTTGCTAGTAAACTCTCCCAAAGAATTCAATGAGGCATTTGCAAGTAAAATGGAAAAAAAAGAGTATTCATTCTGTAACTGAGAATCTAGTACATTATAGTAGTTTGGGATACATTTCATTTATGATATTTTGTCCAAGAACTTCAGATGAAAATTATACATATATTTATGAACATTTGTATAGAAGAAGGGGAAGCCTCAGTCTTTAAGTATTTCAGTATTAATTTAACTCTGTGATAGAATCTGCAGTTTGACAACAACAACTTGTGAGGATTAAAAAGAAAACCAATACATGTTCCATGCAGCATGCAATAAAAAAGAATGTCTTTTCTTTCTTGAAAAAAAAATTGCCATTCAGACATTTAATTAAAACTTCAAAAATAGATTAATTGTAATTGAAAATGTAACAAATATAGTTTGGACTTTTTGCTAAGGGATTCTAAATTAACATAGTTAATGAAATTACTTTACTTCTTTTTGCTTTGTCAGGAAAGTCAACCCTTTCCACAGTTCTCCACTTGAAAAAACAAATAATCTGCTAAAGTAAATGATCTGCTTTTTCACCCAGGGACTGCAAAAGCTATTAAGGCAAATTCCGGGAAACTACATTGACACTACTTTAGAAGTGAACTTTTAACACCTTTACAAATGGTATTTTGCTTTTGGAAAATTAGTGCTTGTTCCTTTGTATGCTACAGAGACTTTAGCGGTGTAAGCTACAATCGGGGATTTTATGATTTCCCCACCACCACCACCTTTAAATTTAGCTATTTCACTGAGAGTATTTTAAATTAAGTATTTTTGCCAAACTTTTAAAACTCATTTAAAGCTGATTAGACAGAAGAGTACTAAATGAAGCATGGATGACATACATCATCTTGGAAATATTTCAAGTATTCTTTCTTTGTCTACTTTCAGGGATACTTACAGTCCAATCCAGAGTCCCTGGTTGCAGGACATTGTCAGAGTATGGAAAAAGGACATATTAAAGCCTAATGCCCGACACAGCAAGATTTTGCTGAAGGCCACAGCAGAAAACTTCTGAAGGTCACTCAGTGCATCACCATCCAGGTGCAGCATGAGATCATCTGACCTGTGATTGGTTGAGATATGTATATAGGTGTATCATAGAATAAGGTCTGTGTTGGTGTTACTGCTGGTGTGTATATTGGTGGAGAGAGAGGTTTTGTACAGCACGTTATCTTGTCTTTGTGTGCAACAAGATAACCCCTTCCTGCTTTGGAAAGAACATTGCTGTCTGTGTGTTTCTTCCATCTACTGCTGGTTCATGGCACTGTATGCCCAGGTTCAAAGCACTAGCATTGTGCTGACAGACACAGCACCGCTGTGGTGTTGTCCCATAGCCTCCAAGAGGACTATGATGCCTCCCTGTCACCGAGAAGTTGTCTATTAGGCTCTATGGACTTATGCCACCCAAAAAGGTGGCATAAGTGCAAGTCCCAGACACTGACATTTTGGCAAACAAAGGCCAGGTGGAAGCTGTGAATGCTACAGTCCAGAGATAAGTGAGTCCCAGTTGTGTTCATACCTATTCCTTAGTCCTCCTTTAAGAGATTGTTACTGCTAAACCAGTCAACTGTGTTTAACATCTGGTACTTTAACTATTTTGTG
Source organism: Sphaerodactylus townsendi (assembly GCF_021028975.2). Lineage (NCBI taxonomy): Eukaryota > Metazoa > Chordata > Lepidosauria > Squamata > Sphaerodactylidae > Sphaerodactylus > Sphaerodactylus townsendi. The sequence goes on from NC_059430.1 coordinate 57,225,509, forward strand.
AATTAAAAATATATGTGTTCCCATATCTAAGAATGAATTGGGATGGAAGAATTGGCAACATACATGGCGTCAGAGGGACTCACAAATTTATCCTGAGTCGAGGGCCCATCAGTGTCATAAGGACTTCCCAGTTGCAGTTGGTGTGATCAAACACAGACTGTATTTAGCATTGTACTGGAAAAGGTATAAAATATTCCACATTGTTTTCACAAATGATTCTTAAATCATTATGAAGGTTTCTTTTCTTTAATATAGGCACCGGTACTGCGTAAAAAGTATAGGCATGTTGCAACCACAGTTAACCAGTCTTTCCTTACCAGTCATATAAACATATGCTTAGCAAAGTTCCAAAAACCTTTAATGACATAAAACAAAATAAGTATTTACAGATTAAACAAAAGTGTTACTAAAACATAGGATTCCCTCTAAAGCAAAGGGTCTTGTAAAGGAATCTGGCGACTTTCTCTGTGATGAATGGCTGGGAGTCACTGAGAAGAGAGCTACCAGGTCCGTATCTGATTTTGTTCAGTCCTTTATGCTCCTAACAGCTTAGAGGAAAGCAGGGCAATGGAGAACACATTGGTTGCATTTGAGAAGAATGTGTTCAGTTGATTCCGGAGAGCCTTCCTTACAGGGGCATACTCTATTTTCCTGTGGTGTGTTGCTGTATCTTCCTCTTGTTTGGGCAGTTGGGAGAATATTCAGTCATGCCACCATGAAAAATCTGCGTAACTGGGAATAATCAGACTATTGATGTATTTGGGCATAGAGCCAGGGAGAGGTGGAGAGATGCTGTAGAACAGTGGTGGCGAACCTTTGGCACTCCAGATGTTATGGACTACAATTCCCATCAGCCCCTGCCAGCATGGCCAATTGGCCCATGCTGGCAGAACTGATGGAATTGTAGTCCATAACATCTGAGTGCAAAGATCTGCCACTCCCGGGCATCGTAGAAGGCTAGGGGGAGCAAGTTCTCTGGTCTCCCACAAGGAGCAACTGCCCATCAATGTCAAGGGTTGGCTGCTTTAGGATCCAGAATGCTTGACTCTCATCTAGCTGGAAAGGGTGGCCAAGTGGTATTCCTATTTTATGGATTTGACTGAGGATTGTATTTTGCTAGGTGTAATTAAATAGATCACTTAACAGAAACTGAGTCAGGCTGTTTGGGGAGGCTCTGAAGTGGAGGCGCAGCCAGTATTCGAACACTGTGAGCCAGACCTGAGCAGGAAGCATATAGACTTTTGTCTCTAGGCAGAGGACTTGGTAGGAGACAGAGTTAGGGAGGCCCAATAAGCGGCAGATGTACAGTGATTGTATAGTCTCAAGTTTGGCTGTTGTTCTTGCTCCTAAAATAGGGGCTCTGTAGAGTAACTGAGGCAGTAATTTGGAAAGAAATACCTTCAATGCTGAAGGGAAAAATTGGCCACCTTGGGTGTAGAAAAATCTCGCAATTGCTTGGCCTTTGTTTTTGTTGTATTAGTGGCCGCTTGTATATGAAGGTTCCAAGACAGGGAGTGGTGGTAGGTGATTCCTAAGTATTTAAAAGAGTAAAATTGTTCTATCTGTGTGTAATTTATCTTCCACATATGGAGCTTTTTGGATTTGCAGAAGACTAACACTTTGGATTTGTTATAATTTAATGTCAGGGTGTTATTCGTGCAGTAGGTGGCGAAGGCTTGGAGGAGTCTGCCGAGACCCACCTTAGACCGAGACCATGTAATCCACATATAGAAGCACTTGGATGGGTCTTTGTCCCAAAGTTGGTGTATGAGATTCTATCATTGACAGATGTGGGGCTAGATCACTTAAATAGAGGTTGAATAGGGAGGGAGCAAGGATTCATCCCTGCTTGACACCTTTATTGACGATAATTGATGATGTCAGGTGATATATGCTTATCTTTCTCCCATAGAAATCAGTGGGATTATAAAGTCCTTAACTGGGGCCTTATTGTGTTTCAGATTTGATTTAAAGGTAGCACTTTTCTACTTTCCATCCTGCACAAATAACATTTCCAGTCTAAAAAGTCTTCTTAGCTTCATTCATGAAAGACTTGTTAAGTAAGAAAGACTTGTCAGAGCATCTTTCTTTGAGGTGTATTAAATGTCTGCAGCTGTATTTGCATATAAATGATTTACTTGTATAATATGTACTTTTTGTGTGGAAATTAATTGTCATGGTTCTTTTTATCCTGCCCTAACTAAGCATTATCATAAATCTATTTTTATATGGTTGATCTCTCCATTATACTTAAAAGTTAGGGGAGAAGGGATTTGTTTTTATTGTAATTTTTTCCTAGAAGACCTCCATGCTTTATTTTAAAAGGCAAATAGGCAGAGTGTAGAAATCTAACTACTAAAATCCCCATTCTGAAAATGTCAATGAAGTGAACAACTTATCTTAGTAAGAAACATTGATATGTGGGTATTGAAAAGAAAACTGAAATTATAAATTATCATCTGAATTGCTGCTTTTTGATAGAGTAGCTGTAGAATGGACAACTTGGATTTCTGACTGAATTATCTGGAAATTAGGCTGTTTGGTTAAAGTAAAAAAGTGAAAATATTGATTTGTTGGTCAGTGAAATGGATGTAAAAGTCCACATTGGTATCATTTATGCATCCAGTTAATGTTAATGTCTATAACAGAAAATATCTCTAATCTCTATACAATTTTATATCTTAAAAGCTATTGTATGAGTTCATTACTTACATTATTAAATTTACTTAGAATTATTAGAATAATGTGCTTATATATACAGTCCAGCTATTGGCTATATTTAGACATCAAACAAACCCCTCTGCTTCTTCAAAGTCATGAACCTGGCTGGTTGTTGTGCTCATACACTCTCTTATTGCCTCTTCTCACATACATAGCATGAATGAAAGCTTTGGTTTCAGTTCTGAGACTGCTTGGAAAGTACACTTAACATAAGGATTCCCAATTTCATCTGTATCAAGTGTGAACAGTGAAAAATAATAGCACTTGTTCTTTAACCACATACTTAAAGTTCCAACCTAATAACTACCACGGATAATCAAAATACCTTTCTCTGTTAAGCATAACAATAACAATTCACTAATCTTCAAAACCAGTAATCATCAATTTACTTTTTTCTGTTTTACCCAAGCAATCCATCAATAGTTTCCAATTGTCCAATTTTTTTTTACTAAACCTCTTTCTTTAAGTGACAAAGTGAGTTTGGCCACCTCTGCCAACTCCAAAACCTTCAACTATCATTCTGCTATTGCAGGTATATCTGGAGATTTCCATTTTTACACATAAAGTATACTTGCAGATGATGTCATGTATAAAAGCAAAATTCCATGTTTTTTTTCTCCACAGCTCTGTCCATAAGTAACCAATAAAGTAATCTATATGTCATTGTAATGATAATAAGGTGCAAGAATTGGAGGAAAGAGTGGAGGACCTTGAGAATAAAAATAGAAAAATGTATTTGAAACTTAGATGGATAGGAGAAAAAGATGAAGGGAATAATCTTTATTAATATTTAGAAGGTTTTTTGCTCAAATTCTTAGCTCTGATTTTAATATAATGGTGAAAATCATCAAAGCTTTTAGGATTAACCTATGGGCAAACTGAAATGGACAAATATGCAGGGATATTGTTTTGATAATTGAATCTGTCTCAATAAAGGAAGCAATTTATAAAAAACTATCCAATGAACTACTTAAAATACAATATGATATAGTGCAAATTTACCAAAACATATCTCCTTTAACATTGCAAAAAAAAGTACGAAAATTTTAACAGATAATCTCAAAGAAAAATACCTCCAATATAGATGGGGATTCTCTTTTAATTTGAATGTTTGATATAGAGGAAAAACTTTGGAAGAAGCTGAGGAAATAGCAAATATTAATTTTTATAATTGTGGACTGGTTAGTATAGTAGTGTTGTTGTTTATTAACTAATAAAATTTTAGAATGGAAAAGTTGAAGTTAATCTCTATTAATGTAAATGGTTTCAATAAACCCGGTAAGAGAAGGAAAATATTACACTAACTATATAAAGAAAGAGCAGATGTTGTTTTTAATACAAGAAACATACTCAAAGCTTCTCAGATATCTCTATTAGAGCAGCCAAATTTGGGGAAACTTTATGCAACAGTTAACAATAAAAATGGTGTCACAATATATATTACAATCCAAATACAAAATTAACAAATGTTGTATTTTATGATAAAGCTGGTAGGGGCTGATGGGAATTGTAGTTCCTGAACATCTGGAGAGCCGCAGGTTCCCTACCCCTGGTCTAGAAAGACTAGAGAGAGTAAATAAATTAGAAACAGAACATAAAATCACAACAAAATATTTATCAAAAATTGAAAGAAGCAAGAGCAAAGTCAGATGAACTGGAAACTGAAAATATACATGATCTATTTTATGTAAGGCAAAATTACTTTGAACAGTGCAGTAAGGCTAATAAATTCTAGCATATAAATTAAAGGAAAAAAGCCAAGAATATGATAGGGTTGATTCAAAATCAAAGTAGAAATAGATTAGTAAAATTGGAATAATTAATAGAGGAATTTGCAAAATAATATAAAAATCTCCAAGAAGTGAAAGAGCAAGTGATCACAGAATTTATAAATGAAGTCCAGATTCCAAAATTAACAAAAGAAGAGAAGTAGGTTTTGGAGATACAAATTACATTAGATGAGATTTAAAAGGCAATAGATAGTTTTAAAAGAAGGGCAGTCCAATCCAGACTGGAAGATGTCAGCAGCATCTGAGGATGGTATGATGAAGAAAGTTTCATAGCACCTCCAATGGAGCACTGGGCAGTCCATTGAGCAATGTGAAACACACACACACACCACTGCTGCCTGGACAACTCCATAGGAAAACAGACTTACACCACATGTTATTGTGGCATAAGTTGGAGGGCTATGCTGGGGGTGTTCCGAGCCTGAAAGCCTGGTGGAAGCTGACTAAATTTGACATCACCCCTGGGAATGTCCCTATCCCACTCCCAGCTATGCTGGTATCCAGATCAGGGGCCATGAAGCTGTTCAGTACCCACTCACCACCCTATTTTCCCAGCCCAGCCAACATAGGTGCTACTTTCACTAGCAGCATGGGCAAATGTGTCAGTGCAGGCACATGCTGCTTCCAAGACATGCTTCTCTCCCTCCCCCACACCTCTTGATTGGGATGTAAAGCACCTGGAATTGCTGGGATAATACCTGAAATCTCACATATTACATTACAGTCATTATTTGAAATTATAAATTGTATTTTTCCAATATAAGATTACTAAGGTCATAGGCAGAGTAAAAAATGATAGTTATTTCTAAACCAAAGAAAGATTCACCTGATGTTAGATTATATGTCCAATATATCTTCTTAATTATTACTACAAAATTTTGGCATCAATGTTAGCTGATAATGATAAAGGCATAATTAGCAGATGTACTTTGCAAGATCAACTAGGTTTCACATGCAGTAGAATGGTCATAACAAATATAAGGTAATAGCAGGGCACCCGTGCTTCGCTACACATACTTCATCACAGGCACTCTATGAATTTCGGGGTGACATGCAACATACTTCTTTACAGCCTGTTTGTGAACTTTGGGGTGACATGCAGCATATTTCCTCACAGCCTGTCTGTGGACTGATGGGTTTCGCATATTTTGCAGCAGCTTGCTGTAGTTGTCTTTTTCTAATGCAATGTGTTATTGCTCTCTTTCACCTGGTGGGCTCCAAAAGACGTCATGTGGAAGCAGCCATTGTATTTTTGGGATGCAGAAAGGATGTGTTCTGCCATTGGATGCTGATGAATGAGAAGGCTGTGAGAAGAGAGGGAGTTCAAGGGTAGGTTGAAGGGCAGGGGAGCTGGGACTGTGCCACTGCCACTGCAGCACCTTTATTCCACCTGGGGACTCATCCCACTTGCCACTTCAAGAGCCACGACACCAAGCACAGGAGTGAGTTGCTGGAGGCTGAGAAAGGCAATAAACTTGCCTCAATGCTGATGTCCATATGTAAAACCCGACAAATAGGTTCCCACACAGTCCAAAGGTGATAGTGTGGTTTGCCTTAATGTATGTTGATAGTATTTTGCCTGTAAGCGGTGTTGTTAGCGTGAGGTGGGTGGAGGAGTACTTTTTCACAGCCTGTATGTAAGTGGAGTGACATTCCAGCATACTTGCTTTGCAAGCCTGTTTGTGAACTTTGGGGTGACCGCTACAGCATATATTTCCCTCCTGTACAGCCTGTCTAGTGGACTGATAAGGAAGTTTGTTTTCATATTTTCTGCAGCAGCTTCCTGTAGTTGTCTTTTTATAATGCAGTCTGTGTTTAATTCCTCTTATACCTGTAGCGGTTTCAGCTTAGAAGGAGACTAGGTTCCGCATCGTTAAGTGGAGCGGTGTTAGAGGAGTGCAGTTGGATTAGCACCTGCAGGTGAAAGGACACATGAAGCTGGTGGTGTTTAACTGTCACCCTTAGAATGTTCGTGCAGCATGTCTGTGGACTGAGCTGTTGGTTTGCCCTTAGAATGTTCACACAGATGGCCAGAGATGAGCAGTGAAAACAGTAAATAACTAATAAATCGAGTGAAAGTGAATATTTTGGGAAATCCTTTCTTAGTGAGCACCTGGAGTACATAAGGAACAGGTGTGCCAAATTTCATGTGGGTGGCTTCAGTGGTTTTTGAGTTCTTTTGATGAGTCAGTGAGTCAGTCAGTGGTATTTCGCGTTTATAGATATAGATTAAACCTAATTCTATATACAAAGTCTTCTACATTTTTCTCCTGGATGCTGAAAAGGATTTTGACAACATTGAACACAATTACCTTCTGAAATGTTTCAATGTATTTGGATTTGGTGAGAATTTTAAAGATTGGGCCAAAATTATATCTTCAAACCCTACAATTAAATTAAGGATAAACAGCACATTATCCCAACCAGTTGAGACAAAAGAGGTGTCAAACAAGGTTGCCCCTTGTCAGTATTATTATTTAATATCTCATTGGAGCTGCTTGCAATATTAATAATACAGAAAATTGGATTATAAATGGACTTTTAAAAATCTTGGGCAAACATAAGGAAAAAATATGATCAGGCTTAATGCCACTGGCATCTGCCATTGACATCAAATCTAAGTCTTATAGTTGAAAAATGGATTCTGAAATCTTATGAACTCTTTCTTCCAATCAAACTGACAAATTTAAAGGTAGGGTATGATGTGTCACAATTACAAAGAATTTGGGAAATGATAGATAGATAGATAGATAGATAGATAGATAGATAGATAGATAGATAGATAGATAGATAGATAGATAGATAGATAGATAGATAGATAGATAGATAGATAGATAGATAGATAGATAGATAGATAGATAGATAGATAGATAGATAGATAGATATTGTCACACCTTTACAGTGGGGTGGTGGAAGAGTGGAAAGATGATGTTTGGGGTGGGGAAAGATGGAAAGGTGAGACAGGGTGGGGAAAGGTTGCAAGGTATGGCTTAGGGTGGGGGAGGGTGGAATTTACATGGTTGGGGTTGGGGGAAGCAGGAGGGCTTGTGCTGCCCATGGATCAGCTGATCCACAAACCGGGGTGTTTGCTGGGGTGGGGAGAAGTGGGAGGACTTCTTCAGTGCATGGATTAGGAGAACTGCAGGTCAGGGCAGTTGCTGGGGATGGGGGGAGGTGGAAGGGCTTGTGCAGCCAGCAAATCAACTGATCGTTGGACTAAGGTGGTTGCTGGTGCTGGTAGGGAAGTGAGAGGACTTCTGCGGGAGGGTGGAAAGGTGAAACTTGGTGTGGGGGAGGGTTGGAAGGTAAGTATTGGGGTGGGAAGGTGGAATGGTGATGCTTGGGGTGGGGGACAGTTGGAAGGTGTGGCTTAGGGTGAGGAATGATGGTATTTGGATGTCTGGGGGATGAGGGGAGGTGGGAAGATATATGTGGCCCACACATCAGCTGATCTGTGGGCCAGGGTGGTTGCAGAAGGGCTTGTGCAGCTCACGTATCAGCTGATCCACAGTCTAGGGTGGTTGCTGGGGTGAGAAGTGAGGAGGACTTTTGTAGTATGCGGATCAGGTGATCTGCAGGCCAGGGTGATTGGTGGGGTAGAGAGGAGGTGGGAGGGCTTGTGCAGCCTGCAAATCAATTGATCTGTGGACTGGGGTGGTTGCTGGGGATGGGGGGAAGGTTGGAAGGCTTGTGCAGCCCATGAATCAACTGATCCTCAAGCCAGGGTAGTTGCTGGGGGGAGGAGGGGGGAGGGCTTGTGTGGCCAACGGATCAGCTGATCTGTGGGCCAGGGTGGTTACTGGGGTGGCAGGGAAGCAGGAGGGCTTCTGTGCCATGGAGCAGGGCACCAAGGTGTGTTAAACTTTCTTCTCCTAAAAAATAAAAAAAATGGCATTGCTAAGTTTAAAAGAGGGGCTGAAACAAACAAAATGAAATAGATACTGTCACAAAGTTCTTGATGGGTGATCTCTGTGTCAGCAAAGTGATGTTTGTTTTTTAAAAAAGTAATCCAAATCATCAAAGTAATACTTTTACTTTGTTTCATTCTATTGTAGCTCTTTTGGAGTTCTATGTCCAGTTTTGGGCATCACACTTTTAAAAGAATGTAGAAAATTCTGAATAGTTTCAGAAGAGGGCAGAAGTCTGGAAAACAAATTATATTAGGAGAGGTTGAAGAATGGGTATGTTTAGGCAAGAGAAAAAAAGATATGGGTCCCTTCTTCAAATACCAGAATGGATGGCAAAGTTTAAAATCTAACGGGCTGAAATTACAGAATGTAGATGCATTTCCTGAGAGCTGTGTAACAATGGAGCCAATTACTGAAAGTGTGTGTGTGGGGGGGGGGTGTCTGCATCACTGGAGATCTTCAGGGTACATTTTTTGGGGGGGGTCCTCTAGTTTTGGATCTGCTGCTACATTGTGTAGTGGGTTGGCACTTTCTAAAAATATAAATTAAATGAAAATTAATTATAAATGGAGTGATACCCATTTATTGAACAAGACCCTCTTGTTTGTTGTGATGTCACGGCACCCTGATTTACACTTGCTGGTCAACAAGGATCAATGGCACCATTACTTTTCTCCAATCTAATCTTTTAATGCAAAAATCAATAAAGCTGCTTTAAGCCTCTTCAGTGTGCCTCTTCATTCACTTCCATGTCTGATCAATAGAAGTTCTGTATGCTTTATTATGAACCTGAAAATGGACTCATTACATTGGGCAGTGTTGCTAAACCAGGCAGTTTGTCTGTGTAAGAATAGATTGATACAATTTTCTTGTGAAAATTGGCTCATTTTTAAAGCAAATATATGTTTTTCATTGAAAAATGGGTGAAATGTACCTATTTATTTTTTGCAGATCATGCATCACAACTTCCAAACACCAATTTCAGGAGAAAAACTATTTTTCTAGTTTACATGTTAGTGAACTGGAACTATGTAATTGAGGTCAACACAAGTAAAACATTCTTCTAAGTGCTTTTGTAAATACCCAATCCAAAATAACAGACTAATGAACGAGGGAAAAAATGTGAGTTTAATGTGTAGGTCATAATGATTAATGTCAATATTTTCATAAATTTACTTACATGTTAATTTTTCATGCAATGAAAAATATCAGATAAATACAGTAAAATCAGGGATCTGTTCTGCCTTAACTCATGTTGAAAATATGAGGGTGTTTAAGCTTTCCTGTACAAAAATCCTCAAGGATTTATTACTGCTAATGGAGATTTGGATGACTGGTGCAGACACTGCTGGTAGGAGGGTGCATGTTGCTCAGTGCTTAGCCCACACCAAATAACTGACTCAAATCAAAGGTTTTGTTTCCTTCCTACTTATACTTTATTAAGGCTGAATGTCACATCTTGTACTTTCTGCCGAATCTGGGGAGCCGTATGACAACTATTTGCAACATCAGCCAACTTGCATCACCCCTTGTACTATCCAATAAGATAAGTAGGTACCCCATATTGGGAATTCTGCCTTAATAATATCCTGTTGTTTATGACACCAGCCCTTTTAAACCTTTGTTCATGCCCTAATCACCAAGTTGTTTTGATGCGGAATAAAATGTTCTACTTTTTAATTTGTATCAAAATATTAGACAGCAGGTTAAGCTTTGCATTGGCCACCAGAATTTTATGTAATTCATAAACTAGGTTATGAAATTTTAACACCTGCAACAGAGCACTAACAGAATTGTTTACCTGCTGTTTAATGGTATTTGGCTAAGGGGGACTGGGAACACTTGAATCTCATAGAAATAATACTGAATATTTGCCCTTTCTATTCCACAGTTAAGAACATAAGAACATAAGAACAAGCCAGCTGGATCAGACCAGAGTCCATCTAGTCCAGCTCTCTGCTACTCACAATGGCCCACCAGGTGCCTTTGGGAGCTCACATGCAGGATGTGAGAGCAATGGCCTTCTGCAGCTTTTGCTCCCGAGCACCTGGACTGTTAAGGCATTTGCAATCTCAGATCAAAGAGGATCAAGATTGGTAACTATAAATCGACTTCTCCTCCATAAATCTATCCAAGCCCATTTTAAAGCTATCCAGGTTAGTGGCCATCACCACCTCCTGTGGCAGCATATTCCAAACACCAATCTGCGTTGCGGGGAAGAAGTGTTTCCCGCCTTTTTTTATTAGTCCTAATTCTTCCCCAGGCATTTTCAGTGCTTATACCCCTGAGGTTTCCTAGTATTGTGGGAGAAAGAGAGAAAATTTTATCCTCTGTCAACTTGCATTTTTCCTATCCCATACGCATAATTTTGCTTGAAGACTTCAATCACTTATCCCCCTCAGCCTCCTCCTCCCATTCCAAACTAAAGGGGAGTCCCTGGCAGCTGCAGCGCTCTCTCCTCATAGGGAGGAAGAAGTGCTCCAGTCCGCTCAATCATCCCTCGTTGCCCTTCTGCTGCACTTTTTCCTATCTCTTGATATATCCTTTTGAGATGTAAGGAGACCAGGAACTGGACGCTGAAAATTACTCTCAAAGTCGCGGTCGCTTCCCACCTGCTTTTATATAAGGAGACATGACAATCTTTGCAGTTTTATTCTCAATTCCTTTCCTAATGATCCCCAGCATAGAGTTTGCCTTTTTCACAGCTGCCATGCATTGAGTTGACATTCCCATGGAACTATCAACTAAAGGCAGCCCCAAAATCCACTTTCCCTGGTCACTGTGACTGCATTTAGCACCCTGACCCCTGTAAGCGTGTATGTGACCGAAGTTTGGTTTTGCTTCACTATGTGCATCACTTTACATTTTGCTACATTGAACTGCATTTGCCATTTCTTAGCCCACTCACCTAATTTATCAAGGTCCGCTTGGAGCTCTTCGCAATTTTTTGCGGTTCTCACCACCCTACATAATTTGGTATCATCTGCAAACTTGCCCACCACACTACCCACCCCCACACTACCCACCCCCATGCTAACCTCTGGCAAGGTGAGGTTTGCCAGAGGTTCACATTTTTTGACATGAGCCCAAAGCCTTTTGTCCTATCTCACTAATTGGCTGAGGCAAATAATGGCTGTGAATCACCACGGGCCGCAGTTGCCGCTTGGGGTGGGCAGGGCAAGGTATGATTCCGACCTCAGTGAGAGCAGAAATGGATGAGTGGCCATGCTGAATCAGGGCAGATGATGATGGGTTGGCTGCCTGCTGTCCACATCAGAGAAGAGGGGGGCTAGCCCAAGCCTTTAAAGGGCCAAGACCTCCTTTGTGCCAGCCATGTATTTGGGGCGGCTAACGATTTTCCCACCCACCTCTCCCTATTTTGCGAGATGTTGTTAATGCATGCTACCTTGTTATAGCCATCGGCAGTTTTGGTGCATGGGTATTGATCCGGAAGGGCCAGGAGAGGGGAGCTAGGGAGCTACCCCTTCCCCTCGGGAATGGCAGACAGTGGCAAGGGACAACAGCCCTGCCAAACAGGGTGTCTGGGGAGCACCTCTTACTGTGAGTCCATGTCTTCCTGGAATTGGGTTTGGCATGCCACACTGGTGTGGCTTTGATTCTGTTCTTTGAAACTGGTTTTGTTGGTCTTGCAACACTGTGTTCTGAGTTTGAGTTCATTGGTGATGGGTTTACAGTTTATGGTGGATTCTCACATTGTACATTGGCTTGGTTTCTCAAGTTGTGCATTGTCTCAGCTTCTCAGGTTTAAATGTGTTGGACTTGCAACAGCATTCCTATTCTATTTAGCTTGGATGATTTTCTGGTTTGACATTAACTTGGATTCTCAGGTCATATGTTTGTTGAGTTAGGTTTGTCACATTGTCCCACACGTTTGTTGGGATTTCCTGTTTCTGCATTAGTTCTTTGGGTTGTTTGGTTTTGTCTCCTTTGAGAAACTTTTGTCCAGTGGCTGCTTTGCTTGTTCTTGTGTCTTTGTTTATTCTTTGCCCAGGCTGCACAACACTGAAACCTCTCAAGCTGAAATCTTGGAGATCCACTTCTAATCAGAATAGATAGTACTGGATTAGATAAGATACTTATAGATTTGAATGGGTAAAATGTAACTTTATATAATAAAGCATTGCTTACAATTAATTGTTGATAGTAATATCATACAACTATACATAAACATCTTGGTCAGACCAAAATGGTATCTGGAAAGAACATATTATTTAGGATTATTGCTTCCATGGTCTTTATAGTTTTATAAAAAAAGAGAATTCAAATGTTCTTTAGGTCTTAGCATCTTAGTAATGTGGAAAATATTAAGCACGCCATATGGATTGAAACCATAGGCAATGTCATGTGCAAATACAACTACATTGTCTTCTGCTTGCTATGGGCCCTACCCTGTGCACAAGATTGCAGCACAAAAAAAGTTTGTTAATGGCCCCACTAAACTGCTTTCAACACCATCTGGTGGAAAGGAGAATATTCAAGACAACAGCTAATTTAGACAACACCTAAGAACAGTCTGCACTGTACTTTTCTTAAAATTTGGCCTCAGATTACTTAGTTAAGGATGGTTTCTGTTAAATGGTTTCAGTCATGACACATATAATTGGTAGCCTGTCAGCATGTTTTTTTGCATGTAATTTGCTGTCTATTATCTCATCATTCCTTCAAGAAACTCATCTTACCCTTCCCACCAAAAGTGTGAGTTCTACCTCACACAGGCTACCTCTACCTCACATAGGCTACCTCACACATAGGCCCCTTTCACACAGGTTGCTGTTGTGCCTTTGAATGGAGATGTATCTTTAAAAAATTACTTCTCACACTGTCATGCACATATGAAACACTACAGCCATGCCGATTTCCCATAATACAACCATCTGAACCTGCATAGGGACGCAGATGCAAGCCTCCTGCCTTGCCATTTGCTCACGAGTGGCTGCAACCCAGGATTTAAAAAAAGACTTACTAGTTTAGCAATTTAAAAAAACAGGTTGGGGGAAATGACATGGGGCAGCCTCATTTTGGGGGGTGGGATCTGTGTGAGGTCCCGCTCCTAAACAGGTGGCATTTATTTTTACATCCTTTCATGACTTGAATGATCATCTGTCTGCATGTTCATGTCTGACTGCTTTGTTCTTTCCAACAAAGCCTACTAGCTGTATCCCCTTTCAGCAACAGTCTGAGTCTGAGCTTTCTCAGTGTCTGTCTCCCTCTTGGTGTTCTGGCAAACCTGAAGAACACAGCTATTCCTGACAGCTTTGGGGGCAGCCTGAGATGGAGTAAATGGACAATACCCTGCTGATGAAAACATAAGGTGTTGTGGGTTAGTTTTTAATGTTTAATATCCATTATTCTAATGTTCAGCACATAGTTTTTGTATTGTTACCAGCCTTGAGGTGTTCATGAGAGGCAAGCATGTAAATATTAAAAATAAATAAATGTACACATAGCTATTTTGTAAACACAATAGTCCTACACTACATGCATTGCTGGAGTGAGCACTTGAATAAAATACTTGGAGTGTTACTAAATTTCATAGCTCCAGTGTTTCATCCCAAAAAATCCATGTTCCCAGTGAGTTTTCCCTTGTGCATCAATCTTAAATCTTTATTTCTGTAATATTTTTGTTTGCTTTCCATGCCTTTTTCCAATAAAAATAAATTTTTAAAACCACTATTTTGTGTTATTTGAGCATTTAAACAGTAGATAATGTACAGATGGCATAAAAATGCTATAAAAATGCTGTAAAACAATCTACTTTATTGGGAAAAACAAGAAGGTTTATAATAATAATATGCAAATCCAAAAAAAATAAGGGCATATTAGAATATATCTAACTTGGAAGAAAGTTTATCTGTGCAGTTCAGAGGGTAATCTGGGTCTGGAACACTACTATGGTTAAAAAAAGTGCTAGAAGAATCTCAACTTCATGAAATGTTTCTAATAGTTCAATTACATCCCATTCTTACAGCCAAAACAATTTGTTTTAGAAATACAGCTACAAAACATTTTAAACATATGTTAACACCTTTCAAGAAACCAGAGTATTAATCCTTTCATTTGGAAATATGCTCAGTAACTCCAATGTGCAATTTCATTGGGTTCCACTGATAACCCTTTTAGTTATTCTGAGATAATTGTTCTTTTGTGGTAACTTATCCCAGTCAATTGAACAACCCCTGTAACAGAATGTTTGTCTTTCAGAAAGAAATGTTCCTCTCTATTGTGCTTGCCTGCATTGGTTGTATAGACATGAAAGGTAATTTTTCTTTGTCAAGTCTTTCAAAGGGGAAAGCTCCATGTTGTTAATGAGGTGTGAGACGCATCTTGTATTTTTAACTCATGGTGCTGAAGTAGTTAATGAAGAAATAGCTTTTAAAAAACTGAGCGTTGGCTTCAAGGCAGGGTTTAGAATAAATAATTCAAAGACACTTCTGCTTTATGACTTAAAATATACGTATTGCATGTTTTGTTTTAAAGTCAACATTAAGGGACTTGATTAGATCAATGTTAGCATTATTAACATCTTTCATCTTCCTGATACAGCTCTTGTCATGTTCTGTTATAGAGTTTAATTAATCAACAGAATCTTTTGGTTCTTTTGAGGAGATTTTTTCTGTTAGGGTATACATTTTACTGCCAAAAGAGAAAGGTACAGACAATGCAGGCTGAAGATGTAATGTTCACCTTGCATATCCTCCAGTTGCCAATAGGAAAATTACTTCATTCATGTTTGCTTCAGATCGGATAATGTGAGAAAACAGATTTGTGATTTATAAGGTTTAATCAGCTTGACATTCTTGGCCTCCATTTTAAAAGGGCAAAATTCTATTGTGGCAGTCAGGAAAAAAGTTAGTCGTAAGGGAAATGAGAATTTCTTTGTCAGAAAAAAACTGGAGGTAACTGACTATTCCATAGAGCTATTACAAAGCAATCCTACTGGAATTTGCACTGAAATCTGGAATTCCAAATTCTAGTAGGATTGTTTTGTAATAGCTACTGTTTCTCTTTTTCAAGACTCAATTCTTACCTTGGTAAGACCCACCAGATTCTGGACCAGTTAGAGTAGCTCAAGTGGGGGCATCATGAATCAGAGTTACTGCTTAATGTTTGCAGCTCTCCCTCCCTCCCTCCCTTCCTCCCTCCCTCTTGCTTGCTAGCTTTCTTTTCTCACATTGCCCATTTCCCATATGATGCACAAACAACTTGTTCCAGATCAGAGGTGGCCTATAAAGAATGGTACAGATGCCACAGAACTTTTGGAACACATATGCAAGCCTTCACACTGCTCCATGCTGACATCTAAGCCAAATAGTGATGAAAGGATTCAAGTCATTCCTCTATTTTATAATTTTATGTGATTTATATCTCTTTTAAAAATAAATTTATCTTAATAAGAGTTTCATCTACACGAGTTCTCAATTTGAATCCACAATGTCTGATAGTAGCTACTTAGATTGCTAGTCTGGATTGCTTTCCTGAAAAAAACCATCAGGAACAAATTATTTATTTGGCAGCATCCAGGTGATCAACTTCGTAGTACTGATAGTTATGGAAGATGGTCTTTGTTGATTAAATTGTGAACTCATCTTGGACTGAGTGCTTTACTCTGAAGCATAGGCACTCAAGAGTTTAAAGACAATTAATCCGGAGACTTTAAAAAGTTAAAGATGGGACAACATCAGTAAACATACATTAAAAAACTGCTTGTGAAATTCAAAGAAAAGTAGATGTAGAAAACCTTGTTTAACTTGTTTCTTTCTACATGAAGGAAGAACTATTGTAGCATCTGTATTGTCAAAAGCTTTCATGGCCGGATTCAGCTGATTCTGGTGGGTTTTCCAGGCTGTGTGGCTGTGATCTGGTGGATCTTGTTCCTAACGTTTCGCCTGTATCTGTGGTTGGTATCTTCAGTAGCACAAAAGACACTGTTGGCTTAACAATCCTGAAAAATCTAAACATAACAAAACTAAACATAACATTTTATTTGAAAATACTGAAATTCTGGACAATTGAGAAGGTTACTATGTCAGGCTGCACAGGGAGGCCATTGAAATTCACAAACAGCAAGACAACTTCAACAAAGCTTGGCTACCAGTACTTAAAAAAACCAAAAGCAAACCCCAAGGGCATGCTAAGTTCGTGAACAATGGACTCCACCCAAACACAGGATTTGCATTCACCAATACTGCTGCTGCTGCAGGGCATGCAAATGTGAATGAATCCCTGGACTGAAAAACCCTACCCGCAATACAATACTATCAACTACATCTTTGCATAGCAATTTCCACCCAAACACATAGTCCGTTTCCACACGGCGATGATGGGGGTTGGTTCGGCGTATTTCACGCCGACCCAACGCCCCGGGACCGTTCGCACAAACGGTCCCAGAAACAGCCGGGACGATGGCGCCACGGAGCGCCGTCGCCCGGCCGACCTGGCGTGTCTCTGGCCATCCAGCAAGTCACCGAGACCTGGAGACACGCCCCCCAGCCCTGCGCGACTGCTCCGGTGTCGCAGGGCAGGGGGGCGTGTCCCCAGGCCTCGGCGACGCGCTGGAAGGCCAGAGATAAGGTAAGTGAAGGGTGGAAGGGGCGGAGCTGCTGCGTTAAGCATAGCCAGCGGCTCCAAGCTTTCAGCGAGGTCGGACGAAAGCAATGGCTTGGCGTTGGTCGAGATGGCGCAAAAGAGGCGGTGCAGCAATAGACTGTGAAGCAGCTGCGCCCCTGTGCGAATGGCTCCCTGGGGACGGCGTTTTTGCCATCCCCAGGGCGCCATAATCCGCCCGTGCAGAAAGGGCCTTACTGATTGGTTCCTCACTCTGGGACATGGACAATATATACCCCACTAAAAATTCCCTTCTCTCTGGACACAGTGTGTAACAGACTTCCATCTGTGATACACCTCTGAAGATGCCAGCCACAGATGCAAACGAAATGTTAGGAACAAGATCCACCAGACCACGGCCACACAGCCTGGAAAAAACCCCAGAACCTATTGTAGCATCTGCTTCCCATCATCTATGTGTAACTACCAGATGAGCTCAGGTTACACAGACTTATTTTTCTAAGGGACTACTGCTGTTGTTTCTCCTGCATCATGAATCCACAGGTCAGGGATGCAAATACATGCTAAAATGGTGATGATGGTGGTGGTGGTGGCCTTGACTTAACCAGGACCGAAACATATTCCAAATGGTATGAGTAAATTAATTAAATTAATCATACAGATCTGCATCAACCCCTTCCCCATCATTGAAATGTAACCCCCAGTTTTGGAAGGAAGTTATTTTTTATTTATCTTAATTAGATTAAAACATGCATGATAAAAACCACAACAAACAAAAAAACCCCGATCAATAAAATTTTTAAATATACATACTGTACAACAAAATATACAAAGCACAAAAAACAATTAAAACAGAGGACAGGAAGGTGGGATCACTGAGGAAATGCCAAGTAAAACAGAAAAGTCTTTACCTGCTGATAGCACAAGAAAACAAGCAAGTCTCCCTGGGGAAAAATTTCCAGAGTTTTGATGCCACAACCAAGAAGACCCCCTCCCAGGTTGCCACCAAGGTGGGACACATGAATCAGGGTCTTGGAAGATGACTGCAGTTGTTGGGTAGATTCATAAGGGAATAGGCAGTCCTTCAGCTATTTCGGTCCCAAACCATATAGGGCTTAAATGGTAAATGTCATCACCTTGAATTGGGCCCAGAAATAGTTTGGGAGCTAGTGTAGCTGTGCCAACAGTGGAGTAGTGTGGTCCCTACAACCCACTCCAGTCAACATCTAGTTGAAATTTCTGAACACTTTTCAAGGCAGCCCTGCTGAAGTAATATAATCTAATAGTAACTCTTCCCACAACTATGAGATAGAGTGACGGATTCTGCTAGGTCCTAGTTCATCATGTACCTCACACTTGCTCTCATCATGATTACTTCCCACTCTACAATGACACCATTTTTAAGAATTTCACCATCATAGCTGTGCATCAGGTCTGTTGGTGGACTTTAAAACTGGATGTTCTTATGTTCTTATGTTCTTAACCTCAGCCATAGTCATAGTTATAATCTTGATCAAAATTAAAAGAATACTGTCATTCACCTGAAAAATGAAATTAAAATGACTATTACAATGTTGTGAAAGCAAAGACTGTCAACTGTCTTGCACATCAACAGTACAAACAGCTTAACATTTCCATCCTCAAATTCTTTAGAGAAAACAGTGTTGTCAATGGGAAAATCTCACTTCGTCAGTTTCTCCCCAAGACAGGATTTCCCTTGGGCCCTTCTCCTGTTTCCTCCCATGGGAAAGCATAAGATATGCTGACCAGAAACTTAGCGGTATCAAAGATTTGTATTTTAGTTCTCATTAGCTCCACCCATCTATTGGTAGTTTGAACCCTATGAACAATTGTAAGTGGGAGCCAAGGTAGAGTTCAGCGACCTCCAATAGGTTGCCTGTTTCATCTTTATACCATAGAGATTCTTGGGGTGCTTAAATTTTGACTGGAAGAATACATATTGTACACCCAGGTAAAAGATAATTTCACAGTGTTCCAACTTCAATTTTGATCTTTTCTCTTAAATTTAACCTTAATATACCAGTTTCAGTCTGTGCCAATTCTGTTAGACAAGCTATGGAATTGTAGTCTGACCTCTTTTATGGCTTGGTGTAGACTTCTCCTCCCTTTCATTTAAGAATCAAGAGGCCATCATTCTACATAGCTGGCAGCTTTTATGCTTCAAAGCCCCTGTAATTCAGTTGCCTTCTCTAATAGGATTATATTTCATAGATGTTGAATACACCCTTTATGCTTGTGTTGCTTCACAGGGAACATGCAGCTCAGAATAATGTAGTTTATTGCATCAGGAATGTTGGTTGTGTTCATCATTTTCTTCAAGAGCTTTCCCAATGACAGAAGAGTTTGTGAAGTGCCTTATGTTTTAATAAGTTCTAAATAAGTACAGGCTCAGATATGGTATATAAAATATGCCTCACAAATATCTATATTCAAGCATGCCTTCATTTACAACTCTGTGGTGCAGCTCTAGTACATTTCAGATATGAATACTAAGAATGTAAAGATTTACTTTCCTCAATTTTTTAGATGCTATTTCTAAACTAACCACAATACTAACAAGCTTCAATACATACAGTCCTTGGACTACCTTGGAAAAAACTTGTCAGAACTTTCATACAGATGTGTCTATTTTGTGTGAAAGGCTGTATTTGAAAAACTAATTAATGCAGACTGTTCAAATGCTGCAGAAACAGCAGATTCAAAAAAGATGTATGCCATTTTAATGCAACTTCTGATATATATGTTGTGCAAGTTGACTGGTGAACATATATGAACACTGGTGATTCTGCAGATACATACTTAAACATGGAGAATGTGTACAAAATGACAGTCAGTTAGGGATCTTTCATATTACCTTGTCAATACAATAACCACCAATGGATGTAAAAAGTACAAAAAAGACTAGAGATATAAAGTGGAGAGTAGATTGACCAGTGTAATACTGTCCTATTGATGTTCACTTGTAAACATTTTCCAATGACACTTAGGCCGTTTCTGCATGGGCCAAAAACGGCGGCCCGGGGGTGGTAAAAACGCCGCCCCCAGGCTGCCGTTCGCACAGGCGGCGCTGCTGAAACGCAGCAGCGCCGACCTGGCTGCCCTTCCCCTCCCTCAGGGCGGCGTCAGGCCGCCCTAAAAAACAACCCTTTAAAGGGTTGTTTTTGAGGGGACAGCGTCTTCCCGGCGGCGCGGTGCAAACAGCACCGCCGGGAACACGCTGTTTCCCCTTCCCTCTCCCACTTACCTCGTCCCTGTCGTCATCCTGCTGGCCTCCTAAGTCCCTCCCTCGCTGTCCTCCGACCCCTGGAGGTCGGAGGGCAGCATGGGCGGGGCTTTGGGAGGAGCCAGCCAGAATAACATTAAGAGGAAGAGGAAGAAGAGAAGAGGCTGACTCCCGTCTTGAGGCCCGCATGCGGCTCCTAATAAGAACATAAGAACATAAGAACATAAGAACAAGCCAGCTGGATCAGACCAAAGTCCATCTAGTCCAGCTCTCTGCTACTCGCAGTGGCCCACCAGGTGCCTTTGGGAGCTCACATGTAGGATGTGAACGCAATGGCCTTCTGCGGCTGTTGCTCCCAATCACCTGGTCTGTTAAGGCATTTGCAATCTCAGATCAAAGAGGATCAAGATTGGTAGCCACAAATCGACTTCTCCATAAATCTATCCAAGCCCCTTTTAAAGCTATCCAGGTTAGTGGCCATCACCACCTCCTGTGGCAGCATATTCCAAACACCAATCACACGTTGCGTGAAGAAGTGTTTCCTTTTATTAGTCCTAATTCTTCCCCCCAGCATTTTCAATGAATCCCCCCTGGTTCTAGTATTGTGAGAAAGAGAGAAAAATTTCTCTCTGTCAACATTTTCTACCCCATGCATAATTTTGTAGACTTCAATCATATCCCCCCTCAGCCGTCTCCTCTCCAAACTAAAGAGTCCCAAACGCTGCAGCCTCTCCTCATAGGGAAGGTGCTCCAGTCCCTCAATCATCCTTGTTGCCCTTCTCTGCACTTTTTCTATCTCCTCAATATCCTTTTTGAGATGCGGCGACCAGAACTGGACACAGTACTCCAAGTGCGGTCGCACCACTGCTTTATATAAGGGCATGACAATCTTTGCAGTTTTATTATCAATTCCTTTTCTAATGATCCCCAGCATAGAGTTTGCCTTTTTTACAGCTGCCATGCATTGAGTTGACATTCCCATGGATCTATCAACTAAGACGCCTAAATCCCTTTCCTGGTCTGTGACTGATAGCACTGACCCCTGTAGCGTGTATGTGAAGTTTGGTTTTTTTGCCCCTATGTGCATCACTTTACATTTTGCTACATTGAACTGCATTTGCCATTTCTGAGCCCACTCACCTAATTTATCAAGGTCCGCTTGGAGCTCTTCGCAATCCTTTGTGGTTCTCACCACCCTACATAATTTGGTATCATCTGCAAACTTGGCCACCACGCTACCCACCCCTACTTCCAGGTCATTTATGAATAGGTTAAAGAGCACTGGTCCCAAAACGGATCCTTGGGGGACACCACTCCCGACATCTCTCCATTGTGAGAACTTCCCATTGAACATTTTACAAAGGTTGTTTATGCACTTCTCCTGTTGAATGAACATTAACCACAACATTGATGTAGAAATATAATTTTAGTTTATTGTACAGTTCTTCAACCTATTTTTAACAAAATATGGCAGCTAAATTTAATAGACCTAGCAGAACAAATTTTGACATATACCTTTATAATCAATAAGTATATTGGTTCTATAATACACACTTGGAGAAGCTAACAAAAATGCTTTTGTATGGTGCTGGTCCAGGCTTAGACTGTAAGATTTGAGAAAATTTTTCATATGGAAAGGAAAGCCACTTTTTCTCCCTGTTGCATAATATTAGAAGCCAGTGGGTTCACAATGAAGCCAACAGATTGTAGATTCAGGACAGATAAAAGGAATAATTAGCATGTGGAATGTTAAGATTACTAGTTTAGATGACTTCAGAAAGGACCTTCAGAAAGGACCTTGTCAAGTACAGAGATGATTGGTCTCTTGGGGACTATTAGCCATGAAACATGTTTATTCAGGGGCAGTGCAACTCAAAATAGCAGCTGATAGGAGAGGACAGCAACGATGAAAGCTGTGTCCTTTGTTCTCTTTGAGGGGCACATCTTGCTGGCCACTGCAGGAGGCAGGATGCTGGACTGGATGAACTTTCGTTTTCAAGTTGCCAGCCTAATCAGACCATCAGTTATCAGGTAGACTTATGTCACCAACATGGAGAGACAGCATGTAATTAGTTTGATTCATGCCAACTGATTATGTCACCAATTGGGAACAGCTTTTGATAATGTTCACATATATCCTGTAACTCTTGAAGCAGCAATCAAGATAAGTCTGGAAAAGGCTGATCATTATCGAAATGGAAGCTCTTACCTACATCCTACATCCTCTTACCTACATTATCGAAATGGAAGCTACATCTAGGCCAAGGTCACAACACTGACCCCCTTCTGAGTTGACTAACCAGTGGGTAAACTGCTTATGTAATTGTTTCCATGCTAGTACAACTCACAGGGCAGTAGGTTTAGATTTAGAAGACTTTTCCCAGACTTTGTGAATAGTATCTTGAGTGTATGTCAAAATCCAAATACAAAATGTGAATTGCTTTGTTGTTCACTGATTTGGTCCTCTGCCTTCCCTGTTAGCCATTTGAACTGGTAATGCATATTGTTATTTGTAGTTTCTTTTATTTTTAAAATTTCTGGTAGTATTACCATAATTAAGTTCGCATGAGAATTTCAATTTCAATTTCTCTTCAGAGAAATGATTTTATGTCAAAAACTGTATGAAACAGAATCATACTGAGAAAACTTCAAAGAAGAGATTTCTTTGTTCAATTTAGCTTCAAAAAGACCCTTTCATTCTTTTGTGTTTTTAACTATTTTTCAAACTTCCACTGTAATGAATAGAACAGGCTTGTGCATTTACCTGGCATAGCGGAATGAGGATGAAGTATTCCTGTTTGACATGGAAGACCTTAGATAGGTTTGGACAGATAATTTTTGTGAGTACTGCATTGTGTTCAAATGGATACTGTGTTCCAAATGCAATCCTCGGAGTTTCCTTCATATGCTCATCTGCGTATACTTAGAATAGGCAATACTTTGTACTGAATGTTATGAATCTTTATGTTATAGACCTCATGGATATTTCTGTAGGCCAGAAACGGAGCTGGCCTCGTGTCTCAGCTAAACATGCCAAATTAGTCCAGAGACCCAAACAAGAATGGCCTTGAAGAGGAATAAGAAACAAAGGAGTATCACAATAATATGTCTGTTCAAGGACTAGAAACTGTCCCACCCTTATCAAGAGATAATATGACTTGGGAAGCATATGTAAGAACAGAGGTGGGATCCAACCAGTTCTCACCGCTTCTCTAGAAGTGGTTACTAATTTTTTCTGAGTGCCGAGAAGGGGTTACTAAAGCAACCTCCCTGCCCAATAGGGACTGGAGGTGCGTGTGTGCGGCGGCGCCACTGTTTGAATCCCACCACCATCGGAACCTGTTATTAAAATTTTTGGATCCCACCACTGTGTAAGAAGTATCTGAGAATGGCAAGAATGTCCAACTTTGGAAAATTCAGTTAAAAAATGAGGTGTCTTGGTTGATAGCAAATGTATGATCACGAGTACCTTCAATAAACTTGCAGAGAGGGTATATACTTTCCTCTCTTGTTTCTTTCCCTCTTTCTCTTTTTCTAACAATCTGCCCCCTCTTTTTCCCCTTCCTATACCAGTCATTCTACCCTTCTCTAGCCTTTGCTCTGTCAACCTACTCTTTATTCCCTCCTGTTATCTATTCCTCTCTTGTGTCAGCCTAGCCCAATCCCTTTTGCCCCCACCTTTTCTCCATCAATCCACCTCACACTTCCTGCTCTCTTCATCTATCCCCATCCTTGGTGTTTTACCATCCCCACCTTTGCTGCTCTCCCACCTATCCTACAACAGACAGATGGGGTGGCTTGCTGCCTTGACAAGGGGAAGACAAGAATTCCCACCACCACCCTCAATTCCTTACTTCACAGCAACTAGGCTGCACAGTCACCAGGTGTAGTGTAGTTCCTGGACTATGCTGCCACTGGGCCTAGAGTGCCTTCTGGGCTTCACTGCTGTCTCCAATGACAACCTAAGTTAGGTGCCTTTTCTGTGCTTATGTAGAGAACATTCTTTTAGTCAGAAGGAATTTAAATCCATCATTATTTTAATGCTAAATGTTTCTGCAAAAATAGAGAGTCCCTCAAGTTTGCCTGGAGTTAATTGATCTGATACATGAAAGCTAACTGGATGCCTAGAGCTTTTAAAGAGGATATTTATATGTTCATCGGACCCGTCCAGAGTCATCCAGGATAGGCTTCTTTCATAAGAATGTTTCTGAATGGGTGTTAAGAATACATTCATTAAAATATAAATACAGTCAATTAAACTTACCTATGTATCTTGGTCAATATGAAATGATGCAGTCTGGAAATTCAACATAAACTTGACATGATTCTACATAGACGTGATTTCTTGTTTAAAAAAACCCAATAGTAGTAATACATTCTTTCACAAAGCTGTTATCCACCACAACTAATCCAAAACCAGCGTACTAGGCCAGATATATACTTAGGGGGTTCATGAGTCTTTCCTCCTTACAACTTGATAATTTTTTTCAGTTTTGCATCTGTTTGTGGAAATTGGTCAAATTCAGCAGCATTGCAACTTCTTTTTATTTCCCCCCCAAACCTGGGACTTACCCTAGATTTGTAGAAAAATCTGTATGGGGTCCCATTCTGTGGATTTTTTTGATGTGCACTCTGGAGCCATGGTCAATACTGAATATTAATACAGCATTGAATATTAATAAAATAGTATTAATTCTATTATTCTCCGACAGTGCTCAAAGATACATGAATAAAATCTTTGTTCTAGAATGCAGCAAACAAAAGGGTATAATGACAAGATTTAAGAGAAATTCAAGCCAACAAACTTCTGATTTGAGCATCTCTATTTGTAAGTCTTAGACATCAGAGAGATTGGCCAGAAAAATAGAAGATAATGGGATAAAGGTCAGGCAGGCCTCAGGTTGTAAAGTGTAAATTAAATCTGTTGTGGGCACAATTAATTTATGCTAGTAGTGTTGGAAGGCAATTTGCTCTGCTGGATAGAAGGCATAAAATTAACTTGCATCACTGCCCCATGTATCAGACTATCTCATTTGACCTTGTTATTGATGAACTGCAGGGAATGTTTGTGTCAAGTAGGATGTTAATCTATGAACACCATGGGTGGGAGAAATTTAAGGGCAAGGTTGCCTTTGTCTTTTGGAGGTATGGCTTTTTAGGGAGCAGACATGAAAGCTTTATTTCAGAGTTACGATCTGCAGTAAAGCATTATGCCAAAAATCTGTAAAATATAGTAAAGTTACTATTGCATAGTAAAGTTTGTATAAGAAATCAATTTTATAAAGCAATTTTCTATTTTGGATATGTCTGCATTTTCCCTGAAGCTATTTTTTCTAGTTCTAGGCTGTAGTGAAGCTGACCTCAGTGGAGACAGAGTGTTGACATGTACATTTTGTATAATTGCTAAACATTCTGGATTTTAGATCTCTGTGCCTGTTCCTGGTTTCTATAATTAAAGGAGACATACTCAGAGGAGAAGGATCAGTCTACCACCCCCAAGGACAGGAAGGAGCGAATCAGAATCTGTAGCAGCAAGCCCCAAGACTAATATTCAGGGAAAACTTCTCACAGGGCACAAGCAAAATTGAAGTCCTCTGATTGGAGCTATCCACTTCTGAAACTCCCACACACATCAATATGTTTGCAAGAACATCGAAGACAATAAATATATGCTTATGTCTTTGCAAGATGATGTAGCATTCACTTAGCAGTTTGGAGCATCCCATCTGTTCCAGGACAGCTCCCCCCACCCAGGGCTCCTGCGCCCCAGGGGCTGCCTTCACTGCAGTCCTCCAGGAGGGGGAAAGCTGTTCAGCTTTACTAGCCTAGCCTTCCTTCACCCTGTGGGCGGTCCCAGCCACCTTCACCACAGTTCTTCAGGAGGGGAGAGGCTCTCCTGTTTAGCTTCCTCTGCCTGAATTTCCAACACCCTGTGGGTCATGCCAGCCACCTCAGCAGCACTCACCTGGTGGGAGGGACACCTGCAGTACCCAGGGATGGAAGTACAGGCTCACCATGGGGGAGGTGTTGTGGTGATGGCAGCCAGGAACCCAAAAAAGGGCTTGGGAGAGGGAGAGAGGGAAGGTGAATTCATCAATCCTGCCCTGACATCCCACTAAGCCCTAGCCAAGGCAAGCCAACAGAAGGCCAACAGCTTGTGAATGAAGAAGCCAGTGGCTTCTAAGCTCACTGAGGAAACCAGGACATGAGTGACAGCTGAGGAGATGGGTGGAAAGACATGGGGGAAAAAGGGAGGCAGGAATGGGGAAGACAGGCAAGGGAAGGACACAAAGAGATACCAGGGGGAAGGGCTTAGGTATAGCTGAGGGGCATGGTTCGGCCAGGACCAGGGAGGGGCAGGGCAATCAGGGAGAAGTGGAGCAATTAAAAGGTCTGAGGAGGGAAAGGCTAAGGATGACTATGACTGACCTGAAATGGTGGGGAGTCTGGCAGTCAGGAAGGTGGAGTTAGATAGCCCATGGCTCATCCTTTTCATCTGAAGTTGACCTGCCAACACAGAACCCAACTCACACCACCCTGGTCTGGCCTGTGAAATGGGTCCAAGGTTTGAGGGCAGGGATGTATCTACAGAAAATGTAGCCAGATACAAGAACTGAAATTGAGTCCACCCTCCCCATCACTCTTGAAAATCCAGACACCCTGCACACCAGGGAGGGAAGACAGGGGTTTGCTTCTGGAGTTGTTTATTCTAGGATTAAAAAAGCAAGACATTGTGTTGAATCAACTGTAAGGATAAGAACATAAGAACATAAGAACAAGCCAGCTGGATCAGACCAAAGTCCATCTAGTCCAGCTCTCTGCATTACGATTAGAGAAGCATCTTTTGTATGTACATTATATTATAAAGATTTTAAAAAACAATAATTGCCTTGGGACATTAGAAATGTTACGGCAGGACAAGAAGCAGAAAGGAGGGTGAAAGGGAATCATGCAAAACAGCACAATGAGTGGGGGTGAGACTAGGCTGGCTAGTCATGGGCAGAGGGAAGAGATCCAGGACAAAGCTGTGCCCATTGGCAGCAAAGCAAATTAAACTCATGCTACTAGTGGAGATAGTGGAAAGTGAAAGCAGAGCTAGAGGAAATATGTCCATACAAGAAATCTTGCCATGATAGACATTCACCTCTACCAAATGGCAAACACTTCTTGTGCAAATATGCGGATGTTAAGCTAGAATAAAAACTTGCTGTCCCTGGCCAGGTTAACAAAATCTCAAAAGTTAATCAACGTTGACACCTGGTTAGTATTTGGATGGGAGATCACTGAAGAAGTTCTCAGTCATTGTGCAAAGGCATGCAATTGCAAATCTTCTAGTCTTTTGCCTTGAAAACTCTTTGGGGTAGCCTTAGGTTGGCTGCGACTTGACAGCAATCTACACACAAACACAGAGAGAGTCTTTTAAGATACCACAATGACACACCTATTTTTCCTACGCAACTGAACATTAATTAATAGCTTTTAGTATAATGCATAGTGTTTCACAATGGCAGGCTCATCATTTGTGTAGATAAGCCTGGAGATTCTGGTTATCTTCAACCATGATGTAAAGCAAGGTACCAATATCTCAACACAATAATTATGTTAATGAGCTTTATTTCCCTGGCCTTGGCTTGTCCCACCCCCAGGCTTCCTCTAACTGCTGCTCCTATCCTAGAAGTTAAAGTAAGAAAAGGTTAAATAAATGAGTGCTTTATTTCCTTTGTTGATATGAGTTTATTCATGCAACCCTGTTAAGATCTGTGGTAGCCACATTTTGTTGGTCAGCCAGTACTGATTTTCTGCCACACCATCATGAGCTGAACTCAGCACATATTTAGCAGTCAATCAGAGCTGCTGATCTGGTGAGGCAGGTACTTCTCCACTAGAGGATATACTTTTTCTCAAGGTGTCCTTGTTTTTGATAACCATTATTAAATATTTCTTGTCTGTAAACTATCACATCTGTCACCACTCAAAAATGTAATAACCTGTACCAATGATACCAGAACTTTCCCAGGCAAAACTGCAAGAAAGCTATTGGCAATATCTATAATGATAAGAATTGTAGCAAGCAGATATCATGACAGAACCTGAGTAATGGAACAGATCCACATTGTGTTAAAGAGCTGAGATGGGGACAGTCATTTTACTTGTGACATGGCAACTTCTTCATATTTTGAATAACTCTTTTTTCCTGGTACTGCCTTCAGTTCCTTTTCCTGAACCAGGGAGTACCTGAAACAACCATGCTTCAAACAGTAAATATAATTCAAAAAATCGGTTTAATTTTCATGCTTTAGCAAAAGATGAATCAGGTTTCACTCAAATAGATTGATGTCAATGCCATAATCTTCAGAAAACACTGGAATGCTGAAAGAAAACTCTGAATAGTAATGATGGCCGTTTCCGCTTGCTATTCGCATGGCAGCGGCTCCAAGCCGCTGTTTTCCGAAAACCTCGCTTCCCAAGCGAGGTCGGAAAACGCCGGCTTCGTGCCAGTCGAGCAGAGCGAGGGCAGCGTGGCTGCAAAGCAGCCGCACCCCCTGTGCGAATGGCTCCCTGGGGACTGTGTTTTTGCCGTCCTCAGGGCGCCATATTCCGATAAAGCAAAGGTGTGTGTGTTAAGTGTCATCAAGCTGCTTCCAAATTTTGAAGATCCTATAATTTAATGACCTCCCAAATGTCCTATTGTTAACTACAGAGGCAAAGCTATAAGGGGACGGGGCACTGCACACTAGGCGCATGCCTGGGGGGTGGAAAATTGCCCCCTTCCCCCTGCGATGCTGAACTAAAGTAAGTGGGGGTGCAGGGGGGCAGAAGTGTCACGGGGGTGTTGCAGGGGAGCATGGGGGGCCCGTGGGGGGTGGAAAACACAGAGTTCACCCCGGGTGCAGTTTGGCCCAGCTACGTCTCTAGTTAACAGCCGTTCTCAGGTCTTGTAAACTGAGACTAGTGGCCTTCTTTTTTTAGAATTTTTCTGCATTCTCACTTTAAGTGGCTTTTGTGTTATTGCTGCAGATGGTGAGACCTTTCTCCGCTCAAATAAAGACACAACAACGACAGGCTGGAAAAGGATTGGGCCGCAACCCAATTTATTTATATATATATATATATATATATATATATATATATATAACTATATATATATATATATATATATATATATATATATATATATACCTGCTATATATATGCCTATATATATATATATATATATATATATATATATATATATATATATATATATATATATATATATATATATATATATATCAATAACATGATTAAACTTCGAAACTATATATACAAGGAAGCTGGTGACAAAGCGGGTTGCAGCACATCCGTCCCAATCTCCATTGGGAACTGTTGGGGAAGCGGGAAGGCCCCAGGAGATATCACTCCGACTGCACCCTTCGCCATGCTTTCGCTGAGGCGGGCACCCGGCTAAGCCTGCGTGGCAGCCTGGCCAGCCAGCGCCTCCTCTCCCGTGCTTGCTGGGGTAGTCTCCGGGGCCGGCCCCAAGCCCATGACCGCCCTGCTCCTGAGGCCCGACCCGCCCCCACTCCCTGGGGTGTTGGGCAGACCCGACCTGCCAGCCTGGCCAGCCTGCTGCAGCCTTCCACCCCTGCCCCTTCCACAGGGCTGGGGCTGGGAGAACCTGCCGGAAGGCTCGTTTTTCTCCCCAGATGTGCGACTCCCGTTGCCAAAACCTGCCACGAGCTGTCCCTCTTGCAGCTCCCGCCCAAGCCTCTCAAGCCTGAGCCTGTCTGGTCCTCACCAACCGGAGGAGGGCATATCGAACGGACTGCAGCCAGAGGTCCAATCCCCATTTTGACAGGTGGACACCGTATAGTTCCTTGATGTCCCGTGAAATTTCTGGGTGGTCCGCTACCGCTCCCCCAAGGGTAGAGCACCACCTTGGCGGCCGCCTTGTTTACCTTCCGGCGAGCCCTGTCCACACCCATGGGGTCAACCGCCCCCTTCCACAGTACCCGCTGTAGAAGGTCGGACCACACCAGGACCATGCCCGATCGGTGCTTTGCCAAGCTCCTCAGAATAGTGATCACAGCCCACCTCAGTTTGAGGCCCGACCTGGCCGGGAGATCCTCCTCCCCCAGGTGGATAACTAAGATGTCTGGGGTGGCCAGCTGAAAAATGTATTCGATCAATTTGCACTCCAGCTCGTCCCACTTCATGTCACCCTGGCCCAACTAGGTAATTCTCACGTGTGCTGCAAGTCCAAGGTGTCGGCCCCATTCAGATGAGCAGGCGTAGTCTCCCGCTTGATTGACGATACTATGCCCCACGACCCACACCTGTCGGACAACAGTCTGTGGCGTCCTTGGAAGCACTGTGAAGCAAATCAACAGGATAAGTGAGGGCGGATGTAGGCCCGAAAGGCGTCCGAATGCCACCTGCCCAAGGTGCGGATCTCGTCGTGGGCCCTGCCCTCCTGTGCCGCAGTTGTGGCAGCCCCTATCCTGAAGGAGTGCAGGCCGAACTCAGTGGCTGGTAACCCAGCCCGGGCCAGGCAAGCCCTCAACACTGCCAGCATCTGGAACCTGGTGAGGGGGGAACCATCCTCATGCACCAGCAGCATCCCGCCTTGCCGCAGCCTGTGGCGGAGCCAAGTGGTTAGTGAGGCAAGGGGGCAGGTCACATCGCCCGGCAAGACCAGCATCGTGACCCAGGCACCGTGGCCCTCCTGATCGGTTTTGGAATGGGCAAGCCATGCATAGACCCTATCCCCGGACAGGACCAGGTGCTGTCTCTGTAGCACCGTACTCGATAGCCGCTCCCTGGTGGGGGCCACCAGCTCCCCCGGCCTGAAGGCCCCATGATGCACCAGGTGGAAAGCGGCTGCAAAGAGCAAGCGCTCGTAACGTGAAGCGCACACCTGACGCACCTCCCCCGTGACTGCCTGTAGCACCTCCCTAGTGATGGGGTGCCTTAAGTCCCTCTGACTGGGTCCCGCCTGCCGCCAGCCTGCCACGAGCCGGCGGACCACAAATGACTTTGTCACGTCCGGGAAGCCAGAGAGCCTGCAATAGAATGCAATCCCCGCTAGCTGGACCCCCATGGACAGTGGGTGCATCCCTCGACCATGGAGGTGGACTAGGTATTTGAGTAGGAGTCCCCTGTCCACCCCGCTGCAGACCGTGCGCCCTGCCAATGCTGCATAACTCTGGAAGTCGCACACGGCTCTGTCGTATTGTCTACACTTGGCCGGTGCCAACGAATTCAAAACACCTGTGATGACGGTTCGCTGCCAAGGTTCCATAAGGCCGCCGGCACTGTCGCCGGGAACAGCTCTGCCCCGGGGGCCAGGCGCCTGAAGCGATCCACCTGCTGGCGAGATACAGCGTCAGCGATTTCATTCTGCAAACCTGGAACAAAGGCAGCTTTAAAGGAGATGTTATAAGTCAAGCAGGTAAGGACAAGATTGCGAACCAGCCGCATAACCCGTGCAGATTTGCTAGACTGCCTGTTCACCACACGTACAACCGCCTGGTTATCGCACCAGAAGAGTACCCTCTTGTTCCACCAGCAGTCGTGCCAGATGTGCACTGCCACCAAGATGGGAAACAGCTCAAGAAAAGTGAGGTCCCTAGTAATCCCCAGTGCGTGCCAAGCCGTGGGCCAGAGGCCCCGAGCCCAATGCCCTTGAAAGTATACACCGAAGCCATGGGCCCCTGAGGCGTCAGAATGCACCTGTAGCTCAAGGCCGGGATCCAGAGATGTCTGCCACAAAGAGATGCCATTAAAGCCATAGAGAAAGGATCGCCAAACCTTCAGGTCCTCTTTCAGTCCCCTTGTGACTCTAACGTAGTGGTTGGGGGACCTGCAGCCAGACAGTGACCTTGCCAAGCGGGAGCAGAAGGCCCTGCCTGGTGCCACCACCCTGCAGGCGAAATTAAGGTGACCCAGTAAGGATTGCACCAGCCGCACTCTGCACTTCCATAGGGGCATGATCGACTGGATTAGGTTGGCTAGGGCGAGCAGCTTGTCCCTGGGGAGTGAGGACGTGCCATGGACCATGTCCAGCTGTATGCCCAAGTAGCTGAGGGCGGGAGTGGGGCCCTCCGTCTTGTTGGGTGCCAAGGGGACCCCTATTTCGGCTGCCAATGCTTGAAAGGCACTCAGGGCGACCTCGCACTCTCTGGTGCCCTGCCTGCCAATGAACAGGAAATCATCCAAGTAGTGTGTGACCAACCCAGAGGGGACCCTTTGCCTGAAGGCCCACTCCAAAAAAGTGCTGAAGGCCTCGAAGGTGGCACAGGCTATGGAGCATCCCATGGGCATTGCCTTGTCCACATACCAGCACCCTTGGAAGTGGATGCCCAGCAGCTCAAAGTCTAGGGGAGAAATGGGCAGGAGCTGGAAGGCGGACTGGATGTCGCATTTCGCTAGCAATGCGCCTGGGCGAGCACGGCCGAACTGGCCTGCGTCCAGGGGTGGCATACCGCGTGGAGCAGCTACCTCGGGTCTATGAAATCGTTAAGCTATGAGTAGCCCGGGGATGGGAGAGATGTTGTATCAGGCGAAATTCCCCCGGGGCCTTTTTTGGCACTACCCCAATGGGGGAGACCCTCAGGTTGGCTAGGGGAGGCTGGCTATAAGGACCTGCGATCCGGCCAGCCCTCACTTCCTTATCCAGCTTATTGGCTACCACATCGAGGTGCTCCAAGACAGATTTCAGGTTGTTCGCATGGTAGGCCTTCCTGCACCCTCGGTAAAGGATTCTGAAACCCGATGTAAAGCCATCCCCCAAAAGGCGTGCTGCGCACCTGTCAGGATATAGCCGCAGCCACCCCTGCAACACCCCCAGCTGGACAGGCGTGGGGGCCAGGGACTGCAGCAAGGCTGGAATTTCAAAGTTTCTGGGGGGCGGTACCACTGCCCTGGCTGCTGGCTTCCTTCTGAGAGGGCCCGGCGCCAGGGAAGGCAGACCTGCAGGGAGGCTGACCAGCCCGATTGTGCAGCCCACCCTGCTGTGATTTCCAGAACAATTGGAGCAAGCGTGCTCGTACTTGCATTTGAGTCGCTGGCAAGAGTCCCTATTGAACTCCCAGCAAGTCCCCTTCGCCACCCCCCGTCCTTGGTAGCCCCTAGGGAGGCCTGTCGGTGGAAGGGGAGTCCTGGACCCCTTTCATGGCCGGCTGGACCACGACCATCCAGGTTTGATCGTGGATGAGGTCCCAGCGGAAGCGGCTCTTATGAGAAGTGTTCTTACGGATAGCCTCGTCATAGGCTATAGCCGTGAGTTCCCCGGCCAGAGATCAGGCCCGCAGCACATGCGCCATATGGGCCGTCAGGTGCCAGGCCCGTAGGGGGTATGCGGCCGCTATTAAGGCCAGGTACTCAGTAAAGCCCTGCAACCAGTTACTAAAAGTGCACTTAGCCGCTAACGGGTCCTTCCTCTTCTTGTCAGCTTTGCCCCCGGACAATCCGTGCTCACCCTCCCGCCGCAGGCATTTGAAAACGTCTACGTAATACCCGTCTAGGGCCCATTCCCGAAGTTTTCTGGGAAGGTGTGACCAGGGAGGGTTCCCATTGTCATCGGGGGACGAGCCGGTAGATGGCGCCTCCAACCCCCGAAGGCGCCTGCGCTTAGCTAGCCAGGGGGGGAGAGCGGGCACCTTTTCCCCTTGGTACCAAAACTCCCCGCTAGCCTGCATTTCGTCGTCCTCGGTCGACTCACCCGATGAAGAAGAGCTGGGCGACCGTCTGGAGGACTGGGAGTGCCACGACGACCGCTTCTTCCGTCAGCCCTCTCGCTCCGAGGGCCCCACGGACACGTCAACCGACGTGGAAGCGCTCACGGGAGGGGACAACTGGAGTTCCTGTGCCAGCTGTTCCGACAGGCCCACTCCCGCCGCGCCAGCGGCCACTGGCGTGGATGGCTCCGGGTCCCCTGATCCGCCAGGGGTCCCGAGGCTCCCGGACGACCCACCGAGGGCTTGGGAGAGGTGGAGCAGCGTGTCCGCCAAATTCCACACCAGGCTGGAGTCGGGCGCTGGATCCCCGGCAGACACGGAGGCTGCGGAGACAGTGCTAGGGCCCTGCGGTTGTTCGGCCATCGGAGCTGCTTCCCCTGGTAAGGAGGGCTGCCCCACCACATGCGCCGCCCTGCCCCTACCTATTGGGGATAAGCCCAGGGCCACGGCCGTAGCCATTCGCGCGGCCGCGCCGATGCGTCCAACCACAGGACCCTCCCCCATGGCATCAGGCCTCGTCTGGGCTCGAACCCTGTTAAGAAGGGCCCTCACCCTGCCCGAAGGTGCCTGCTCTTCCCGGGAGGGCTCCTTACTTTTTGCACGCTTTGGAGGCATTGTGCCCCAAGGCTCCATCCCAGTCTGCGGCCGAGAGGTTGGGAAGAGGAAGGGAGGGATAGAGGAGAATTAGGTTAGGAAAAGCGAGGCTTGGAGAGAAAATTAGACTGAGCAAGAAAAGGGGGTTGAGCAAGAAAGCAGAAAGGTAGATCAGGTAGGAGCTAGAGACGGCCGTGACTGGGCTCCTTCCAGGCCTTACGCTCGACTCAGTCCGCACACCACGCCTTTCTGAGTCTCGCCGCCGGGAAGGGCGAGATCTGGGTGAGGCGCTCCTTATATATCTCGGCTCCTCCCGCCTTTACCGGCCGGGAGCCAATCAATGCACCCCATTTCTGTAGCATGCCGCCAAGCCATGCTTGCAACCTATTTTTGCTCCTTGGCTCACCCCGGCAGCAATGGCTGCACCCGGTTATTCAGTTGCTGCTTTTTTTTGTTGGCACTTTTCCACACATGTTTTTCTTCATCTAGTGGGAATACATTATCACATCAGTTTATGTCTGGCAAATCTCTCTGCAGATTTAAATTGCAAGTTTTTATACCAGATATAACATCAAATCAATCAGTAGAGGGAGCAAAACACATATGGAACAGACTGTCCTCCCCTTGCCCTGAAAACAGGAACTTAGAAGCAAGGAAAAACAGAATGTGGAAAAGCCCTAAAACTTCTCTTCTCACAAGAATGAAAGTCTTCCCAACTAAACAGTGTGTTTGCAAACACCAAATACAACTTCATTATCAGTATTCCATTTTTTTAAAGGATGTGTTTTCTGTAGTTGGAAGTGATGCCAGTAAAAAGTACCATCAAGCAGGGAAAGAGAAATGCCAAGGGGAAAAAAACTTAAAAGATCAGGTTTGTAGCTTAGAGGCTGATCCTGGACCTCAGTGCTTGATGTTGGGAGGAGCCTAGTGTAACCCATCTCAAGTTTCCTTAAACAGGACATAAGCAAAATAAGAGTCAATAATTCCAAGCTCTTTACCACCTTATCAACTCTTTCCTCCTCTCCCTATGAATGATTGCCTGATCAAGTTAGTCCTAAAAGTAACTGGATATAGTTTTCAGCAAACCTAACTCTACTTTCCAAGACATTTAAAAATCTGGCTCTCTAAGGCTTGAATAATAACAGTTTTATGGCATGTTTCATTTTATGTAAAATATCCATTGAGATCTCCCTAGGGAAAAAAAAACACTATGCCTTCCAAATGTGAGTGATCAACAATGAAGGATTGAACTTGTGAATTTGCTTTAACAGTTTGTTTGATTTGTACTTTTGCTTCCAAGATAAACTTCATTTTGATAGCATTTAATAGGCAAATGTTTGCAAAATTACAGCACACTGTTATGGTGGAACTCATTACAATAATTTCTAAGCATCCAATTTTCCAAAATGAGATTGGTATAAAATTTATGGCTTTTTTGTTACATCATTTTATGAAATAGTTAGGTCATCTGGAGGCCATGAAACATTTGCTAAGCTATGAATTTCAAAACACAAATTAATATTAAACAAAATGTAATAAAATTGCATAAAATATAACTTGAATTCAGTTTAAAGTTAGAGAATGAGTCTGCATAGATGAGTCTTGCTTTATATTATCATATACATAGCAAATTATCCAAAAACTTTATTGTAGTCCTTAGAGACTCTCAAGTGCATGTTAACAAAAGAGATACATGGTGTGTTGGCGTTTATGCAACTCTTGCATCTAGAAACAACTAAAGAAAATTATCACTGTAATGAATCATATAAGAATACTTATATCTATTACAATATATTTTTCTTTTCTATGAAATGTTAGGAATTGTACCATTCCTGTTAATGAGTTGGAAAATGTTGTATGTTCAAATCTCTTTTTTTTCCTTTTGGCAAAGCATCATGCTATTTGGATTATGAAAGGAAAAACCTCAATATACATCCATTGCAAACAGAATCAGAGAGTGCATTGGTAATGTTCATAAAAATATATTTCTTTGCCCAAAACATTTTTCTGCCATATGCCCCAGGCACCCCCTTCCAGCAAAGACATGAGACAACAGCATTGGGTTTAATTAGTTTATGTAAATAATTAATTATGCAGATCTACATCATATTATTAAATACACTAACAATTTAAATGAGCAGGCTATGCTAGGCAGCCTAACAAGGCTCCCTTTGTTTGGCAGACCCTCCCTGACTCCAAACTCAACCTGTGTCTTCTGCTGACCTTGCTTATCATCCTCTGTGCACAAAGTACTAAAAGGTGCCTCAGCTCAGCCCCTTTCTCTGATATGCTATATAGACACTACCAAATTCAGAGAGATATTGCTCAGCAACTGGGGCACTCTTTCCTAGCAACACCGTGCCATACAATCAATGATGCACTGTTTTAGATACACATTTCAACATTGCTTATACCTCAGGGTGCTTGACAATGATCCCTACCTACTGTGATCAACCCACCCTATCCCTGCCACACAAGGCTCTTCATACTCCTGCTGACTATAACATCCTGCTGGCCCTGGTGCAGACCTGCCAAAACTACAAGTCATTTTCATCCAGACGCAGGGCAAGAATATCAGCATGTTGTGATTGACTGCACAGTAAAATAGAGGTTTAAAAGTGCAAGTCAGTCAGTGGAACAAGGTGCTAGCACAACAGAACAGGAAAGTGCTCTGATTGGGTAAGCTGACCTGTGCTTTGATTGGTGGAGCAAAACCAGTTGACTTAGAGAGGAGAGGGAAAATTTTGGGAACTTTTGGATTTGTGTGTGTTAAACTACTCTGAGGGAATTTTAGTTAAGGAGTGAATCTGACTTGAAATATATTGAGAGTCAGTATGTGCTGAAAGCAGAAAATATTCCTAATTTTCTTGCCTGCAAGTTTCATTTCAGTGGTCAAGGCTGAAGGTGGAATAACAGTAAGATTTTCCACAGGTGACCATAAATAAAAGGGAAGGGACTATATCTTCTGGGTGTAGAAGAAGAAATCCTAAGCCAGTTAGAACAGGAAGTATGCACACAGGTGGATTCCCAAGCTGGCATATTAGTGTTCTGCCATAGTTACCTCAGGAGGGAGCCAGTAACATCTAACTGTACCATCTTAAAGAAAAGAACCTCTCATAACATATAAGCAACTGAAGAAACATAAAAAGCTTGATTAAGAACTGTGCCTGTGCCAAAACTGATGTTTGTATATAGTTAATTCGTGTCTGATCTCCATTCACTGAAATATCTCCTGATCCTACCTAGTTTGTTGTTGTTTCTTCTTGTTGCCTTGGAAATGGAGATTTTCCATAGGGAGAAGACTCCCTTCACTTTTCTAGAGTTCATCAGGCTCAGCAGATGAGCATAAAACACCTCCTCTGCTACCATCAAAATAGCTCAGTCATAGAAAAAATGAAAAAAACCTGCTCTGAATAACTAAGTGGCTGCTTGAGCCTGTCACAAATTGCTAGGAGGGTGGATTGGTGAAAGATGTCTGTCCATCCCTCAGGAGCAGGAGAAGGGAGGGCAGGATCTGGCTCCATAATATACTTTGTAAGGATAGAGGCACAACTGCAATCCCATCTCACAGGCAGCTGCTCTCTTGCTTGCCCAGAAGATATTGGAATGGCCCACCTCCCTGACTGGGCTCCTTGGTATGCTTAGACCAGCAAAGATAGACAATATCAGCTTATCTAATGTAAGCGTAAAGACTTGTGACTACTACTTACCTAGTAGTTGAATCATCTACCCTGGCATACCAAATCTAGCAGCAATAAATGCAACTTCTGTTCTAAATGAATGGGTCCAAAATTGTCCTACATTATGTAGGATATAATGCCTAGCTGGCAGCAACTGTTCAACCAGCCCACATTATTTCTAGCTCGGTGCAAAATAGGCCAAGTAGAGTGAGGCTGCTATGGCTGGAGCCTAGAAGCTGAGCTTCTTGAAACTGTGATGTACATGCAAAATCATTACACATAAAACCCACAACCTGATTGTGCCTTATCACTCTGCTTTGAAGACCTATATGACAAGGTTGAAAGAATAATAATAACAATAACAACAACAACAACAACAACAACAATAATATTTATTTATTAGCCTGTTAATTCAAGAAAGTCACAACTACCAAAATAGGAAAGTTTCATGAGCACATGAAGGTACGTTTCTGAGAGAACTTGGAAACAACGGTAGTCCCTCATCACTAGGACTTAAAGAATCATCTGTGAACCAAATAAAGCAACAGACCTAGTTACCTCTCTTCAGCAAACTGCATAAAAGGATCCTGCTATGTAAGATCTTTCAAATTAGTGGCCCAATCTCACAGAAAGTATGCTCCCATTGCTGACCTGAATAGATTAATCAACATTGCCCCAGGTGCCACATAAGTGATCATGTGAGGATGCATTGTGCCATCTGCCCTCTCCCTCCCTCCCTCCCTCCCTCCCTCCCTCCCAGGAGCAAGGCTGATGGGTTGGGGTGCATCACTTAATACACCTTGACCCAGAAGCCTTGCAGCCCCATCTTTCCTTTCCTTTCCCATCCCCCTGAGAGAGATGTGAGGACACCTCAAGATCAACCCAGCAGCCTTGCAGTTTTGTGCATTCACTTCCTTTCCCTTCCTTTCTTCCCACCTGAGTGAGGATGTCGGAATGCACCAAGGTTGCCAAGTCGATGCTTGACCTGGCAGCCTTGCAACACTGTTCCCTACCCTTCTCCACCAGCCCCTCCCTTCCCCTAGCCACAACATTTCCTACTTTTCTACCAAGCCTCCTCTTTTCCCCCAGCCACAATGGAACAGTAGAACCCAGAAGAAAATAGTAAATACTACTATATGAAGTTGGTGCAATATGGAAACTAAAGCCTCATGCATGATTTTTGGTAAAGGTATAACTTGGATATGTTGTGAAGAGATTTCTAAAAATTACTCACTGTGGGCTTTGAGGTAGACAGATTACTTCGTGCTAAATTAAGCATTTTGACAAATCAACCCTTGTGCAAAGTAAATATTATTTTAAAAGACCCATGTATTTGTCAACTAAAACAAATGTTAAAAAAATGCCACCCTGCCCCAACAGATTTTCAAAGGTAAAATTGGGAGCAGTGTCTGCAGCAGGAGGAGGGAAGCCACCAGTCCCCAAAGGAAAAATTTCCCCAGTCTCCAGTCTGTTGGGCGGGGGGGGGGGGGACAATTTCAGAACTTGCCCTGGCACCGTTTTCTCTAGACTCACCCTTGCTCTGAATGCTCCTGTATGGGTTCTTCGTGTGCTCAGACTTCAAGCATCTTCCCAATCCTAAAATCACTTGTGGGGTCTCTATGGCCCTCAGATTTTGCTTTGAATATTAATGCAGCTGTATAACTCTTAATGATCCTAACCATCAAACATCTCCCTTTGAGCAGTATTAGAAATTGCTGTCAGTTATTCTCTATCTTTTTATGTTCTAGTTTTAAAAAGCTCACTGTAATAAACCATAGAATATTGCATTGTTTAACTGCCTGTAGTTGCTTTCTGTATTGGTGCTGTTCTTTCTAGTTTTTCTACATCAGATTTTGATGCTTTTTGAATTGTTTTAACATATGGTTGCAAGTTAAGGATCAATTGATGGAATGGCAGATTAGAAAACTTCAAAACAAATTTAAATCGATAAAAGGACCTATAAAAATTAATTCAAACTGAATCAAATTAAAGCATCAAGATTAGATAACTATTTCTAAATCTTCCCGTCAGAATGTTCTGCTGTGACTCAGTGGGCGCAAAAGTTAGGCAACATTGGAAAATGCATCAATTTTCTAAATAAAGTCACAAATAAACTTTCATGGCTTTGGAAGACACCAGCATCAGTCTGGAAAGCCACAAGAAGCTAGTGGGACCACTAATGTCTTGCTGTTTCTGCCTTAGCAATCTGACTGCAAAGAGTTACATTTGTGCCAATGGGCATCACTAACAACTCACTCAACTTCACTGCCAATATGGCAATTTGCATCACATTACCCACAATGCTTCACATTGAGATTTTGCTTTGAAAACAGATTTAATTGAGCCTTGCTGAGCTGCATTAATGTGTCTGTTTAAATTGAGCAAATCTAATTAGCTCGCATGAAAGTTATGCCACCTC
The DNA here is from genome assembly GCF_021028975.2 of Sphaerodactylus townsendi. Lineage (NCBI taxonomy): Eukaryota > Metazoa > Chordata > Lepidosauria > Squamata > Sphaerodactylidae > Sphaerodactylus > Sphaerodactylus townsendi. The sequence continues at coordinate 57,266,169 of NC_059430.1, forward strand.
TGGTGCAGCAAAGTTAATGCAATTAAAATCTGTGGGTTGTATTGAGTATTGTAAGGACAGATTGGCTGGTGGAAGAAAGTTCAATAGCCACCAGGGAATGGCCAGTTTTCCAGGTGTGTGTTTTCATGGTATCTGATGCATTATTTACTAGCAGTATCTTGTTCTCTAAAGAAGCTGTTTTAATCTAGAGGCCATTTTAAGATAGGTATTAAAGTAAATACGTGTATGTATAATAGTGTGCATATAATCTCTCACACACGTGCTAGCTTCCTTTTCAATTCCAGTTAGGAAATTACCCTACTCATAGTTCACAATTTTTATAGATATGTTTTGGCAACGCTTTGTGGTGAAAACATTCTGGTCTGAGATTCTTACAGAAATCTATCATATTTCAGGGATTACCATCATTTTAATCTCAAAGTAGTGTTACTGGGAGTAGTTAATGCATACAGTCTGGAAATCAGTATAAGGATGATTCTTGACATAATTACAGCTGCAAAACTGCTAATAGCAAAAAAATTTGGAAAACCAGTGAACAGAATCAAATTTTGAATTTAAAAACATGGGATATTGTGAAACTATCAAAATTTTCACAACTTGTTCAACTAAGAGATGAATGTATTTTAAAAGAATGTTTTTTGATAGCTGGAAAACTTCAAATTTTGGGGAAAGGAATTAAATATGACATTAGACTGGTACAGTTGCATTTTACTTTTATATTAAATAGGATAGTGGAAATGAGTAAGTAGTCAAGACTGAGCATTGATTAAGCAATTGTTATATAAGCCCAGGCTAGCTTGATCTTCTCTGATCTTGGAACCTAAGCAGGGACAGCTCTGGTTAGTATTTCAATAGGAGACAACCAAGAAATATCAGTGTCACTACGTAAGGCAGGAAATGGCAAACCACTTTTGTACATTTCTTGGCTTGAAAATTTCAAGGGTTTGCCATACGTCACTGGTATTTTAACAGCAATATCTATCTATATTTATCTATTAACAAGCTTTAAATTTGGTATTTATAATATTGTAATGGTTGTTTATAAATTTTTGTTGAGGTGAGTTGTTTCAAAATTAAATCTATGATTTAACATCATCTAATGTATTGTAAAAAAATTTTCTTTTTGAAATATTTTTTAAGTTGCCCTACTCATACTTTACAATTCCCATTCCTTAACTGTCTCTTCAACTGGGACGTATTTGCATCCTCTATTCTTACTGCTTCATGCCTTAATATATATTGTAATAGTTACTCATGCATAGAATGTTCTGCTGCTGCTGTACTCCATGACATTCAACTGGTCCTTTACCAAAACAGGACCTTACTGCTTTAGAAACATCTCCGAACTACCAACTATAGGTGAAGCACCCCCGTCTAGCTTTCTTTGAAATTATTCTGGGGGGGGGAGGGGGGTTGAGAAGGATGGTGAACTGTACTCATTCTGGTCCAAAAAGACTTTTGCATTGTCAGATGATTTTAATGGATTCCATTTAATGCCTAAATTAACCCAATGAGATTAGAATATTTTTGCACTCCTCCCAATACTTCAGACAAATGTACCAGTATAAGCCATTCATGAGCCCTACCATTTTCACCATTTTGCAGGAAAAGCCTTCCCCTTCCTTTCAAAGAACAGCCTCCCTTGCTCACAATAATGGCCTGAGCCTGCCACACAAACACAGATGCTGTGACATATTATCAGATCACTGCATTCCAACAATGAATGCTAAAAAAAACAGGCACTGTGAGCAGTCTATCAAATAAATGATGAGATATAATATTTCACATCTATATGGTTCAGATCCATAACAGTGACATTCCGGACCTGATCATTTGCTAAGAAGACAAAGTAAAAAGTACACATTATGACACCAAACCTGATAATGGGTGCAAAAAGAAGAATGAAAAAGAAACAGAAAAATGAATCCATTATAGCTATTGCCATCTATATGATCACAATAACCCAAGGACAAGAAAAATGAAACCTAACACCCTGTGTCAAGAGTGCTGGTTCCCTTCAGGGGCTTATTAACACTTCTATTTATCAACCCTACACATAAGTAGGAAATTTATTTCAAGGCTATCACAAAGTATAATGACCATTACACAGTAGCTAAAGGGGAGTGCCAATTCTCCTCTCAAGTAAAATGCAGCAAATAATATATAGCTTCAAAGCTAGATATACTCCTAGGCTTGTGAAATAAACTTCCAAGTATCTTGCAGCGTATTACTTATTCTCATTTTGCTATGCTTTGTACCAGTCTTTCACAGTGTACATCTTTCACAGCGTAAGATTTCTGAAACTCTTAATTGCTAAGCTATGTTACTGTGATTTACCCGAGAAAGGTGAACTTTAAAGAACATAAATTAAATTTGAATAGCATGTTGAATACATATGTACCAAAATAAGATAATAACAAGTTTTATATTGAGAGTTTTCAAAATATTACATTAAGTTTGATGTATCCTACTGTTGGATGCAAAGGTATAACAAAAATGATTTCAAAAGGTAACTGCCACGTACGCACTCTCGCTGCCACCACTTATATAATAACAGTCACTAAACACCCCCGAGCCTTGGGCCACCGATCTATAAACGCGAAATACCACTCACTGACTTACTGACTGACTCATCAACAGAACTCAAAACATGAAATTTGGCACACCTGTTCCTTACGTACTCCAGGTGCTTACTAAGAAAGGATTTCCCAAAATATTCACTTTCACTCAATTTATTACCTATTTACTGTTTTAACTGCTCATCTCTGGCCATCTGCGCGAACATTCTAAGGGCAAACCAACTGCTCAGTCCACAGACATGCTGCATGAACATTCTAAGGGTGACAGTTCAACACCACCAGCTTCACTCTACCACTGCCTCCACAACCTTTGAAAACAAACCCATCAGTCCATAGACAGGCTGTGAGGAAATATGCTGCATGTCATCCCAAAGTTCACAAACAGGCTGTAAAAAAGTATGCTGAATGTCACCTCGAAGTTAACAGACAGGCTGTGAAAAAGTACTCCTCCACCCACCCTCACGTTAACAACACAGCTACAGCCAAATACTATCAAAACAGATTACAAACCACACTATCACCTTGGTCTACTAAACATTTGTCGGGTTTTGCATATGGTCATCAGATTTATTACTTTCCACCAAACTCAGGGCTCTCACAAGCCTCCTCAGCTTAATAGAGTTGTCTGACTCCTGCAGTTTTACATCAAGTTTCCAGAGGTACCTAATACTACCATACATCACTCCCACGTATTTCCAAAAAGTGACGCAGCAACACCAGCCATGTAATTCCAAACAGTGTAGCGTCGGCAGCTTGAAATCTGCAGGCCTCTCCCCCAGTGGTGGGATTCAAAAAATTTAAAAATTGGTTCCAGGGGTGGGATGCAAATAATTTAACAACTGGTTGTTCACAAGCACCATTTTAACAACTGGTTTGGCTGAAGTGGTGCGAACCTGCTGAATTCCACCACTGCTCCCCCACCCAGCCAAAAAACCTTCCATCTTCACTGGATTCAGCTTCAGTCTGCTCATCCTCAACCAACCTGCCATGTTTCTAGACAGTGCTAGAGTGCTTCAGGGGTGGAGGCCAATCAACCCTTCACCATGAGGATGAGCTGGGTGTCATCTGCATATTGATGACACCCAGGCCCAAAGATCTGTACCACTGGGCAAGGGGTTGCATATAAATGTTAAAAAGCATTGGAGAGAGAAAGACTCCCTGAGGCACTCCACATTCAGTTTTATGCGGCTTGGGGGCCCCACTCCCCAATGCTACCTGAGACTCCTGGTCACCGAGAAAGGAGGTCAACCAAGATAAGGCTGATCCCCACATCCCAGTGCTCGCAAGACAGTGGACCAAAAGGTCATGACTAAAAGGTCATGCCAGACAATGTTGAACACCACAGTCAGAGCTAATATGACTAGGAGCACTGTGAAGCTCATCCATGATAGCGACCAGAACAGTCTCTGTTCCATGACCAGCACAGAAGCTGGACAGGAAGGAATCTAACACTTTTGCTTCATCCAAGAATACCCGAAGCTTCTCTGCTACCACTCTCTCAATTACCTTACACAGGAGCTAAAGGTTTGAAACTGGGTGGTTTGGCCAGATCCAAAGGATCTAAAGATGGTCTTTTCAAGAGTTGGCGGACCACTGCCTCTTTTAACCTCCCTTGAAAAACTCCTTGATCAAGAGAGTAATTGATGATTTTCAACAGGGGGAAGGGCTCGCAATACCTCCCCACTGGCCTTAATTAGCCAGGAGGGGCAGGGATCAAAGAGGCAAGTGATAGGTCAAACTGCAGCCAGAATTCTTTTCACATCAGTGCATTTGAGCAGCCTGGAGTGGTCTAATTTTAGATCAAAAGATGGCCAAAGGGTTTTGAGTTTACGTACTGTATCAATTGTTATCCAAACAGGCAGTGTTTGCATGCTGACGTCCCATGAGTGAATGGTAGCTTTCTTTTCCTTTCTTCCCTCTTTGCAAAGATGCAATACTCTGAAGAAATGCATGCCAGCCATTGGCTGGGAGAGAATCTCTCAACATTTGTTGAAAGCTCTAGAGAGCTCTCATTGTTAGGGCCGAATCAAACTAGAAAAAGCCAAACTGAGGTTGGTTGTTTTTTTTCAGATTCAGCTTTACCAAATCACTAAACCTAATTTCAGGCTTTAGACAATTTTTGTTGTGTTAGGCAAGTTTTATTTGCAGGGTTTTCCAGTCTCTGTAATCCTAGTCCTACTGCATTTTCATTATCTTCCCTGTCTAATTTAATTGCCTTTCATATTCTGTAATGCACTTTAAGTCTCAATGAAAAAGACAAACTATAAATGAAACTGTTGTTTTGTTGCTGATATACATGTTAGCATTTCAGCAGGTATAAAAGGAATTGGGGGCTCTCCCTTTACCACCAAAAAACGTTATGATGGGGATCATGGGACCTGCTTGAACAAAAATCAGAAGGAGTGACTGCTTTGGGAAGGAAAGCAACTAGGCAGGATTAAGTGAAAAAGCTGGCTGGATCCAACCCAATCAACATTATGATAATGCTAATTTTGAATTTTCCCTTGATATAAAGAAAGTAAAATATAATTTAGTGGCTGTAGATGGGAAATATATTATCAGAATAAATATTGTGCATTTATTTTTCACAGGATTAAAAACAACAACAAATAACAGGATCTAAGCCTATGTCCATTTTATAAGTGTATTTTATAAGTGGATGAAAGGATCAGGGAATTGGTTAAAGGGTTTGCATAAGGACAGAAAGGCATTTGTGATTGTCATTATATTACCTTGAGTCCATGTTTTAAAAGGTCTCTTTTTTAAAAATGAAACAGCTGTTGAGCCATACTAGAGTTGTTCTGTTGATTTTCAAGGAGTAGCACAGACCAACTTTCTTTTCATTCATAGTAAATGCATCTGTTCTTGAATTTCAATGACTGTTCAAAAATCCTTTTAAAAGTAATTAAATATAACATGCAGCTCATTTCCTAATCTATAACCCACTGTAGACTCAAGGTAATATATTTGAAAAAAGCAAGATTTACACTCCAGTGATAGCACTTTATAATAACCTGACCTCTTTTTAGCTCAGGTGCCACTTTCGTGGTATTGATTACTTGAAATGTAACTACTATAGATTAATTCTACCTCTAAATGAGGAACACTGGCATGCACAAATGAAACACAGAGTTCACACATAAAGATTCCTTTTTTTAAAAAAAAAAGATACATCAACTCCATAAAACAACAGTAGGCTAAAGAAAATAGTTCACAGTAAAAAATCTAATTTAATATACATGACAAACAAAATATTACTAAGCTTTTGCTGATAAATGAGACTTTTCCCATCTTCACAGATGGAAAATGCTCTAGATGTTAGAATAGTTAACTCTTGGAAAGGGGATTGTCATAATATGGGCATAGGCTTAGATCCAAACGAGCCTCATCCACTCATTTTGGGGGTATCTGTTTATATCTCCCGTTCCATTACAACCCCTAGCCTTGAGTTCTTGTCACACAATGGTGCCCACTGTGTTTTTAAAAATGGACAGTGAATATAGGGTTCTTCTTACTACTGGGTTCCCAGTGGTGGGATCCAAAAATTTTACTAACAGGTTCCCATTGACAACACTACATGCGAAAGGGATCTGGGAGTCTTAGTAGACCATAAACTAAATATGAGTCAGCAGTGTGATCTGGCGGCCAAGAAAGCCAATGCAAATCTGGGTTGTATCAATAGAAGTATAGTGTCAAGATCGAGGGATGTAATTGTACCTCTCTATTCTGCATTGGTTAGACCTCACCTGGAATATTGTGTACAGTTCTGGGCACTGCAGTTCGGGAGGGATGCTGACTGGCTGGAGAGGGTCCAGAGGAGGACAACCAAAATGGTAAAGGGTCTGGAGTCCGTGCTGTACAAAGAGAGGCTTAGGGAACTGGGGATGTTTAGTCTGGAGAAGCGTAGGTTAAGGGGTGACATGATAGTCATGTTTAAATATTTGAAGGGATGTCATGTCAAAGAGGGAGCAAGCTTGTTTTCTGCTGCCTCAGAGACTAGAACACAGAGTAGTGGATTTAAGGTGAAGGAAAAGAGATTCCATCTAAACATTAGGAAGAACTTCCTGACTGTCAGGGCTGTTCGACAGTGAAACGCACCACCTCGGAGAGTGGTGGAGTCTCCTTCTTTGGAGGTTTTTAAACAGAGGCTGGATGAGCATATGTCGGGAGTGCTTTGATTGTGTGTTCCTGCATTGCAGGGGGTTGGACTTGATGGCCTTTGTGGTCTTTTCCAACTCTATGAATCTGTTATTCTATTCTATGATTCTATGAAAACTTTCCAGTTCTGTGGAATCCGCCAGTATTAATGTCATACTAAAGAGGACAAAACAACTATCATAGTGTCTTGCAGTAGGCATTTCCCGCAAAGCATTTCAGTTCAAATGTGCAAAAAACCCACAAAATTTGCAGCTATAGAGAGGTTTACCTGAGTAAAGGGGATTCATGTCATACAGCAGCTGTATCAGCAGCCTCTATGGTGATTCAGCAAATGCATTTCCTCATGCAGGACTAGAGGCAGAAGTTCAGGTATGGAAGGTATTGATTTAAAGTGGGCTTGGGTTTCTCTCATTTCCCCAATTAAACATTGCAACTGAGGTATGTGCATGTGTGTGTGTGGGGTGTGTGTGTGTGTGTGGCAATCTTTTTTGAGACATCCAGATGCCTTTTCCTCCTGGTCTCAGTAGCCTGAAGAAACTGTCTCATTTATACCTCAGAGTCTCATGCTAAGGTGTACATAACTTCCCTGCACTTTCTGTAGAGTGTTATGTGAAGATAAGTGATGGTATTGCACTCTGATGTGTGGCACGCAGCAGGGAAAGTAGACTGGCATATGTAGGTTAACATGTACCAGTGCAATATATTTGGAAATCAGTGTAAAATCTTCCTTCCCGCTGTGCTCAATTTCTGCATCTAAGGTTTTCATTACAAAAAGTGGTGTTCTTTTATCAAAACACCATCCTGCATCAGTCTTCATCCAAATGACGTCCAGCTTTTAGACAGTCTGAAATCTTATCCCTGCAAAAATGAAACTGGCACATGTCTATGGAGCAGATGAACCGTGCAAAAATCTTTGTGTATTTTTAAGTCCTAGTGGGAGTGCTAGTTCAGAATGTGGAAGAATAAATGCACTATTTTCTCCAGCCCATATTATTTCTTAGTGCAGGTTTTGAAGAGCATGAGCAGTTTGTGTTTAATTGAAAGATAGTTAAGAATGTATTACAATTAAATCTAATACCCTAAAATTATAGAATACAGTCTTGAACCTCATAGAAAAGGAGTTAAATAAGGACTACAAGTGAAAGGGTTCCTTTTTGGACTCCATAACACCCTGATCCATAGGAGTAAAAAGAATGTAGAGGCATTTGCTTGCCCCTAGTTTCATCTTAGGTGCAAGTGTTTCACCATTTCCTTAGGTGCAAATTACAATCACCAGTTTTTGAAGTGGAGATGCACACAGAACCAATGGGGATACTCTGTACAGTATAGTGAACATGCAAATAAACCCATGAAGAGTGCTTTGTCTTCATTAGCAGGAATTAATAGATTGAAAGCCTTAACAATGAACAGGCAAGAGTTTTCACTTGCTGCAGATTATAATTATGTTAAAAATCATTGCAACAGGAGTCAGCTCAAAACCCAACAATCTTTTCTCAGTTTAGAGATGCTATACATTTTGCCACAGATGTGGTCAACAGTTGAACTTACTGTGTCTGAAGGAATCTGTCATATATGAGCCAATCACCCAGTCTCTTTGGTCCAAATACCACAAATGCCTGGCAAACAGGTTTGCTTTGGATTTTTGCAAAAACTGCTCATACACAAAGATGCTGATCATTCGAAACAATATGCAGTCATTAATATCGCTAATGACTACTTAGATGAACACCAAAGGGGAGGATTTTATTAAAGCACAACATTTATGACTTATCTGTATGATTTTTGACATATCCAGTTGTCTACTTAAACCATTGCCACTTAAGCAGAGCAGTCATGCAGCAAGGAAGTAGGTTAGTAGTACCTCCTTGGCTCAAGAGAAAGCAGCTAAGCTTTGCCCCTACTGGCTGAAATTTAGACTTAATATTTTCAAACTTAACTTAGACTTCATTTACCACCATTAGAATTTTATTAGCACTAGTTGCTTTAAAGACCTAAAATCAAGGTTCAATTGTGATTTTTTGGCTTTGTACCTTCCAGATTTTGTCTGAATTCATACTTCTGTAAGCAGCTGCATGACCAGGTGGAGACCACGGACAAGAAACCCTGTGCCAGAGGCTGTGTCCAGGAAGTTGTCTGTCAAAAATGCTGTAAAATTTCTTTAGGTGCAAGTGTTGTTTGTGATGCTGTTGACAGAAAGCTCAGAGGTGCAGGAGGGTGGTTCCAACTAGCCTGTCACAGGCAGGTTACTTTTACCTTCACCCCACCCAGCTGTTGAACATTTATTGCCCAAAGATACCATTGGGAGTTGGCTTACTCCAATAGGGGGCTCTGGATGACACAGGCGGCCTCCACTGCAATCCTTGGAGCGGCTGTGACTTTTTTGTGACTGCATGACAACCACAGAAATTGTTTTCCCAGCCTGAACTAGAGACTGGGACCAGCAAGACCATCTCTGTTTAGGCAATTGTATTCTGTGACTTCTGCATCCCTTTACTACCTCCCATCCCTGCACTCTTGGGCTGATTTTGCACGTCAAAATTTCTCCGTGGCTTATCTAGGAAGCAGTGGTGGAATTCAGCCTATTCGCACCAGTTTGGTAGAACTAGTAGCTAATTTTTGTCTAGTTCAGAGAACTGGTTGTAATCCCACCACTGAGTCCTTTTGGGACCAGTTGTTAAATTATTTGAATCCCACCACTGCCAGGGAGCATACCTGCTGCGGGCCTTCTCACTCTGCTTGTAGTTCCCCACTTCTGCCCGGCTTTTTCCTTTGCTCGAGTCAGGGCTGGTGAGGGAAGCCCCGAATGGTTCCCCACATGCCCGGGGCTTTCCCATAAGCACTGCTTAAGCACCATGAGCTTTTCCACAGTCTCATGCATGCACAGGCAGCCTCTGTTTCCTGCCCCATTCCCCCCACTCACTTTCACTATTTTAGTTTAAAATGACTGTGAACACAAAACAGGCACTGAGAATTGGTGCCCTTGCCCCCCCCCCGGTCTAAAATTCTTGCAGTTGGGATGGAATCGCCATCTTCCACCCCCCTCCATCTAAAATCAAAATCTAAAATCCACACATATGTGAAAGAATCACTGCCCTCCTGTTCGCGGCACCTGCACACACTGCTTTTCTGCTCAAGGCTTCTCCCTCCTTTCTAAAAACCAAGGTTTCTCCCTCCATTTTTTTTCACTGCAACAAAAGAAAGGTTTCTTAAACTGGCTCAGAGAGGTATTAACGCTTGATGGTTTCAGAGAGGTTCTTTTCACTTAAAAATTACAGAGCTTAAGATGTTACTTAGGTTTCACACACACAGACACACGCAGGTGTCTCTTCAGGAACGATTTTGCTTTAGATCTACTAAATTTCTTCACAGACAGACACTAGTCCTTTCTGATCCACAACCCACTGAATACATACACACACAGCCTTTGCCCAGTGAGATTCAGGCACACATAGCCTCCCTCTCTCACACTAATCCCAATTTGGCTTCACTGCCTCTGGATCGGGCTTTTCCCAGACTGGTGTTACACAGGGGAAGAGCAGACTCTAGGTCTTTCTCTGACAAGCCTCCTCAGCTTGTAGAGTGAATGGACTTCTGTCAGCTAACTCGGCTGAGACAGAATCCTTTAGCTTCAGACCTGACAGACCGCTCTCTGTCAAACTCTGGCTCTTCCTGAATCTCTCTCCCAATCTTGACTCCACTCTGACAGGCACTGCACTGTCTATTTATACTGCTAGCACTTTTGCTCCCCCTAACCCTGGCCATAGGCAACTGTGCCTTTGCTTGACCAATCAAGTGGGTTCTCTTGAATAGTGGAACCTTCTGTATAACTCTGGCTGTCACTAAGGCCTTTTCATTAGGCCTTTCACACACACCAGCCCTTCAGTGTGGGCACATCCGTTACAGAGGGCAACAAGAGAGAGAAAGTAATAGCCTGTGGGGCAGAAAGAGAGAGAAAGTGACTGGCATGGAGGAGAAAGAAAGAAGTAGGGTAAATAAGGGAGGAGCAGGAGAGGAAGGAAACAAAATGGTGAAATAGGATAACATCTCCTACAAGTTTCTTGTAGGTCCCCACTTGTTTCATATGTTTTCCTATGGGCAGTAAAAATACAACAGAAACCAAAGCATTCCTGAAATTCTGGGAGATAAATTTTCATTACTCCTTGAATTCAGGAGCATTTGAGGTCATTTTGGATATTTTCAAGGTGACATGAAACAGCTAAATTCCAATTTATTTTCTGCTTGGGTATATTCCAGTATGCATCCTTAATCAGGTGCCTCTGCTGGTTGAAATGTGGCAGGTACAGAGACAATTGTGTGAAAGCAGACAATGGAAGCTATTCCCCTTCCTCTACTGCAAATTGTCCCCAACATGCAGAAAAAGAATAGTTGGTGTTTCAGATGGCTGCATAAGATGTAGTTCAAGATTTTTTTTTTACTCTTACATGATTATAATTGCAGATTATAATACAGGCAGATTCCTTTTTCCTTTAAAATCACAGGTTATTTCTGCACTGACTGTCTTTCATCCTCTGTATTTTTTTAATGGGAGAAACTCTCATATTGACTAAACTTTATAAAGGAACATTTCTTTTTTTAAAAAAATGAGCTTCTGTCCTTAATTCTTGTCTCTCATCCCTCCCCTCTGACAAAACGGCTCATGAGATGAGCCTGTTTAACTAAAAATGCTGAAACTGCCTTCAGAATTATGCTTCATGTTGAACTGCAGACCAGCAGCTTTGTCTGTTCAGACAATTTCTGAAATTATTGTCATGTAGGTCAATACATTACTAAGTCATTATCTTTTATAGTCTTTCAAGTGTTAAAATTATACTGCCAAGGTGGATTGTCAAACATTTAAAAGGGGGGCTGGTTATTGACCCTAACATTAATCGAAGCCTTCAGATCATTGGTTATAGTGGAGTATGGCAACCCCAGTCTTTAGACCCTAATCACTTGTATGAATACCCAATATCCATTGTAAGCTATAGGGTGGTAAGGCTGAGCTAGCTCTATCATTATCCCAGAGAAAGCCTGTGAAAGGATTGGCTGAGTCACTGTCATTTAGGAAGTACCGTATATACTCATGTATAAGTCGAATTTTTCAGCACATTTTTAATGCTGAAAAAGCTCCCCTCGACTTATATGTGGGTCATTAAAATTTTTTGTGTGTTTTTACTTTGCCGGCCAGCAGGGGATGCAGTTTTTATGCTAGAGGCACCGAAATTTCAGGGTACCCTCAGAAGACTCTCCTGATGATACCAGCCAAGTTTGGTAAAGTTTGGTTCAGGGGGTCCAAAGTTATGGACCCCCAAAGGAGGTGCCCCCATTCCCTATTGTTTTCAATGGGAGCTATTAGTGGATGGGGCTACCCTTTTGAGGGTCCATAACTTTGGACCCTCTGAACCAAACTTCACCAAACCTGGCTCGTCTCATCAGGAGAGTCTCTTTATGATACCAGCCAGGTTTGGTGAAGTTTGGGTCAGGGGATCCAAAGTTATTGACCCCCAAATGGGATGCCCCATCCCCCATTGTTTACAATGGAAGCTAATAGTAGATTTTTCATTTCTGATAATATCCCTCTTAAAATCTAAGTTGGGTTACATTTGGACATACAGATGATGATGAGGAATCCAGTTTTGAAGGATTTTAACTCTTGTGTTTTAGCTTGGTTGCTGATTGAGCTAAGGTTTTTGTACTTTTAAAGTTATTGTTGATACCATATTGTTCTTGTTGACCCTCTTTTCCACTTACAGAGCCAGTTTACTGTTTTTCTTTGAAATAAATATTCAAAAACATTTAACCTACTGATGCCTCAATTGATGCTGCATTTCCCACCCTCGACTTATACGCGAGTCAATAAGTTTTCCCAGTTTTTTGTGGTAAAATTAGGTGCCTCGACTTATATGCGGGTTGACTTATACACGAGTATATACGGTATGTAGAAGCAGGAAGTAGCTTAAGCTTATGAGAGGAAATAGACAAGCAGAGAGTGGAAGGCAATGAAAATCAAAAGTGCTTTCTTTAGTCATGTGGCCATTTTATTGGGTTTTTCTAGGTTATTGTTGTTATTACAGTAAATATTTATTTCTACAACATAATACACTTTTCTTTGAAGAGAATGATTTTGAACCCTGCAAAATGGCAAATCATCCACCATATACACTATAGAAAAGAAGTCTGACAAGCTCAAACTATTTGAACTCAGGATATGTTTTCACACCTTTTTCGCACCACTGTTTTTGGCCCATGCAGAATCAGCCTAGGGGAAAGCCCCATCTAAATACTAGATCTCACCTGTTGAATCCCTTTCAAGATGTATGGATCTGAGAAATGAAGTGAGTAAGCTCAATCTTTAATGCAAATATTTCTATTATTTTTAATGCAAATATTTCTATTATTTTTCAGAATTAAAAGGTGGGTACTGACAACTGTTTTCTAAGGAATAATTTAATACAAAAGCATGCAAAACATCATCATCATCATCATCATTATTATTATTATTATTATTATTATTATTATTATTATTATTATTATTATTATTATTATTATTATTATTATTATTATTAAAATTTAATAGACCGCCCTATCCCCAAAGGGCTCAGGGCGGTTCACAAAACAATCAACATTTGAATACAGCAAATAGTGTCAATTAAAACAGTAAATAAATTAAACATTAAAATACTAGCAACATGGGATAATGCAAAATATTTGCTCATATAATAAGAACTTCTTTCACCTTTTCACAAGAATATGAAGCCACAACATCTAGCTTTAGTATGATGAGAGCCAGCGTGATGTTGTGTTTAAGAGCAATGGATTCTAATCTGGAGGATCAGGTTTGATTCCCCACTCCTCCACATTAGTGGCAGACTAATCTGGTGAACCAAATTAGTTTGCTTACTCCTGTACATAAAGCCTAAGGATAGTCATAGTTCTCTCAGAACTCTCTCAGCCTCACTTACCTCCCAAGGTGTCTGGTGTGGGGAAGGGAAAAGGAGTTGACTGTAAACCACTTCAAGACACCTCAAAAGTAGAGAAAAGCAAGATATGAAAACCAACTCTTCATTGTTGTGGCCTCTGTGCAAGCACATGAGGAACTGTGTTTGCACAAGCTAGTCATGGAGCATTTTAAATAGATTAAGAGCTTTTATTCAAACTGAGTTCTCCTCTCCCCACAACCACAGCCTAGGCTAGCTATCTCTCCACATTGCCAAAACTGATAACATGGTGGCCAAATATTATACTGACAAGCAGGGTGGCATGGGCTACCTTTCCTTGTGCAAATAGGTGTACAAGATCTGCGAATGGGCCATCCCACAAGACTCCTTCCTGTCAGTGATCTATGCAGAGGGCTTTTCCAACACTTGGTCCTGCAAGACCCTGCATGAGTGGGCACTGGAAGGGCAGTATCTTCAGCCAGTATTTGATATCTGGGGGGAACCAGCCATAGACCTGTTTGATTCAGCAATGAATGCCAAGTGTCCCCTGTATTGCCCCAAAGGAGGGGCTGGGTCCAGGCTTCCTGGGAGATGCCTTCCAGATCAGCTGGTCATAGCCACTGATATTTACCATCCCACCCTTGTCATTAATACCCAAGGTATCCACCTAAGCCACTCTTATTTTGATTGCCACCTTCTGGTCCAGGAGACCCTGGTTCAGGCACATGCATTTACTCCTGAAAGACAACCTCCTAAGCAACAGCCAAGTTCTCACACCTGGCTCCTGACTCCCTGACAGGTTGGCCAGATGAGGTTTTGCCTGTATTGGTTGCTTTCCAGGAAGCCCTCTACCAGAAAATCCTATTCAGCCAAAGGAGCTATATTTGCTACCCAGGCAGAATCTGAAGGACTGGATCCCTATTCCCATCCAGTTGACAAAGTTTTTTTCCTACCTATAATTACAGAAGAGCTCTATTCTACCCAACCCCTCTTTTAAGGTACAATTGGCAGCGCCTTCCATGATGGGGTAGGCACCTGCTCGCTGTCTTCATTTCCTCTCCTGAAGAGGTTCCTTAAGCGGCTTCCTACAAGGGGCCTGCCTGTTAAATCTGCAGTTCTTCAATGGAGCCTGATATTGGCGTTAAACCATCTTTTATATCACAATTCCAGCGTGGAGTAGTGGTTAAGAGCAGGTGGGTTATAATCTAGATAAACTGTTTTGATTCCCCACTCCTCCACCTGAATGGCAGAGGCTTATCTGGTGAAATAGATGTTTTTCTGCGCTCCTACATTCCTGCTGGGTGACCTTGGGCTAGCCGCTAGTCACAGTTCTTCAGAACTTTCTCAGCCCCACCTACCTCACAAGGTGTCTTGTGGGGAGAGGAAAGGAAAGGAGCTTGAGTCTCCTTATAGGAGAGAAAGGTGGGTAGGAATCCAAATTCTTCTTCTCCCTCTTCACTGAAGAAGATGCTTGTTGAAAATTTAGACCTTTTATTGCAGATGCCTGTTTTGGACTTAATGGCTGTAAATTTTTATGGCTCTGATCCTATGGAACCCTGAGCCTTTGGGGAGGGCAGTATATAAATATAATAAACAAACAAACAAACAAACAAACAAATAAATAAATAAAAACTGCATTTTGTCCTTAAATCTGCCTGAAAGACTCCAAGGGAACTTAGCATTATACCTCAAGTGCACACATAGAGAATATGTGCCTTTCCAGTGTGAATAGAGACTTCTCTAATTGGATTACATCCTGGGAGCTTGTGGTATTTGGATGGTGTTTGTCACCTACCTTATACCTTATATATGCAACTTCCTACACTGATTTGATAGTAAGCTGTTATGTATGACATAGCTATGTATGACATAGGAATGATTTGCCATATTTGTATATATTTTGATTACACAGCACTTTAAATTTCTTTTGCATTGTTTATGCTTGAGAGTGATTTTCTACATAGCAGCTTGGGGCACAGTGATTTAGTTTTTCCATGCTGTTTTACACTGTATCCTTATTCACTTTGTATAGGATTTATAGAACTGCCTTGTGGTTATATTTATATAATTTCAGTTGCAATCAGATTTTAGTCTGCGTACTAATGGAAGAATATGTTCTCATGCAGCCCCATGATAAAGGTAATATAAGAAGGCAGAGAGTTTCAGCCATGAAAAGCTAACACAATTTTTCATTTCTTGACTTCTTAGCTATGTTGGGGGAAATGGTAGGGGTGAGCCTAATAAAATTCTGCTTTTACTTCGATCAAAAGTTGAAAACCTAATTTCATATTTTTAAATACTGTCCTTTAGTTTCTTTGTGCAGCAAGTCCATATTTCATGGGTAATAATGATAAATACAAATATTTACTCTGCTCAGAAGACTTAAGTATCAAAATGAATGCTTCAATGGAATGTTGAGACTGAGTTAAGAGCTATAGTGAAAAACTGAAATCCTTACAGTTCAACCAAGCATAAAAATAGCACTAATGCAAGAGCTGTACTGCTTGAGCCTACTGACTGGATAGAATAAATAAATTTATGCATACTTCTGAAATGCTGAGATAGACAAATAAATAAATAAACAGCACACAGAGTATTAGTTTGAGAAACACTCGCTTGTTGTCTCTAATATAGGCCTGGCTTTCTTTCTCAGGATTCTTCCAGGGCTGAGGCAATTTAAAAAATAAGTAAAACAATTTTATTGCTTTTGCAGAAGTAAATATTGTATACAGGCAGATATGGATATTAAGAACCATAAACTTTAAAAGCCTGAAATTAGAAGAGACAAATTTATTTGTTTGGTTTTTTGTTTATTTATTGGTTTTTATATGCTGCCCCATCCTGAAGGGCTCTGGGCAGTGTACAAGTCATTAAACACAATTTAGGTTTAAAATTGCAGTTAAAACCATTCCATGAACAAACAAACTCCAACCTTAACTCTAAAAATCATTGCAACTTTAACAACGAGGCTTATCAGGGCGGTCTGCATAATGGGTGTATACTCCAAAGATGGAATGTGGGATACAGCGGTGTCACATTTCTCTCTGTGATACATCTCTGAAGATGCCAGCCACAGATGCAGGCAAAACATTTGGAACAAGACCTACCAGACCATGATCACACAGCCCAGAAAGCCCACAACAGCCAGTTCAGTCCAGCCGTGAAAGCCTTCGACAATACAAAAAGAGGAGATTTGTACCCAGCAGCTGACCATGTCCTCAGGTTATTTCAGAATTTGAAAGCAAACTGATGGGTTGCATAAGGATCAAAGGTATACTAGAAAACTATTTTGCAGCATCTGGCTTTGCAGTCTTTTTAGAAGGCTGAAAATATCAGCTTTCCTTTTTGAAAATTTGTAGTTGCAGATTTTACAAAGAGATAAAAAAACTGCCCTGGCAGACTTTGTCTGACCTCTATGTATGTGTTTTTAATTTATCTTTCTAACTTATCTATGGTTATCCTGTTTCTGGACTTCATTTTGCATATGTGTGTTCTTTCAACTTGTTGCATTGTTGGCTGCTTTCAATTTTAGGAGTGATGCCCCATACAAATAATGCAAATAAAGCTTTCATGAATCAAAACTCACCTCAGAGGCGGAGCTACCAGGGGGACGGGGGGGACGCGTTGCACCATGCGCATGCCTGGGGGTGGAAAATCGGCCCCATGGCATCCCACTCCCTCGCCCCCCATGGCACCCCCTACCCCCACCCTTACCTTATTGAAACAGTGCAGGCTAGAGAAGTGGCCTATTCCCTTCAGGCTGAAAACAGCCTGTTGGGAACTAAACTTCCCAGGAGACCTTGCAAGCCCCAAGGTCTCCTGGGAAGTGTAGTTCTCACCAGGCTGTTTTCAGCCTGAAGGGAATAGGCCACTTTTTCAGACTGAACTAAGGTAAGTGTCAGGGGATTCAGTTACGGTTGCCAGCTCCAAGTTGGGAGACTCCTGGAGATTTTGGGGATGGAGCCAACCTGCACAGACCAGAAGGCTCCCCCAAGTCTGGCAAAAGAGGTGAAGGTTTTTTTGGGAGGGAAACAATACATTTGAATCAATCCATAACTTTTTTGTTCCACAAAATATACATGCTTTAAAGTAACTGAATCAAGGTAGGGCACGATCTTCTGACCTCAATAGAATTGGTTGATGACTTCGTTGTGACTGTACCAGCTTGCTTTTCAGTTGGATCCTGAATCATCACAAAGCTTTTAACTAAGTCAGTGAAAGTCAGCTGGACCAGTGGTGGGATTCAAAAATATAAAAATATATCTATTCTCACCTTCCCTCTGTGATACACCTCTGAAGATGCCAGCCACAGTTGCAGACGAGACATTAGGAACAAGATCCAGGAACGTAGGTATAGATTTATTATGGGGGAGGGTGGGGGTGGGGCCATGCCCCCGCCCACTCCTGGGGTGCATGGCCATGCCTCCCCAAGCCCCGTCCCAGCCTCAGCTCATTCAAATATTAAAATACAACATATATAAAATAGCTGGGCCAATTAAAATAGCACATAGTACATTTGATGTGCAATTAAAATAGCACATAATACATTTGACTAAAATGTAGATAAAATCCTTATTTATCTAAGATTAACAATGTTAATAAAATTTAGTTATTAAAATAGAGATCTCCTTATTAGAGCCTGACAATAAGCACAGAATTTTCTGAGCATTATTAAAGGAAAAATTTCTCCATAATAAAGGTAAAAGAAATATATTACAGGGCTCAGCAATATAAATTTGTCACTCTATCTATTCACATCCTGTCTTCTTCCAAATTTTGCCCAGACTGTCTAACATAAGAGACCCTCATATCTCTGGGGTTGGTAGACACATGGTTCCTAGTAGGTCCACATATATGGGACTGCATGGAGAAACTAAGTTGTATCAGAATCCCTGCCTGTTTCTATAAGACTGAAAAGAATGCTATATTGCTTCAGTCTGTAGCAGTAACCAGGGCTGCCTTCCATGAGTTTGTGGTGGTGAGTTTTGTAACTGATTAGGACCTGTCAATCATTTATGCATTTTCACTTGCTGACTAGACTACTCCTATGAAGTTTATGGTGTCTGCCCTTGAAAAAAAATGCAGAATTTGATAGCCCGCCTCTTAGGGATGCTTAAATGTAAGAATGAGTAAGGCTGAATGAGTCACTGGAAATGCACATCTACCTTAGAAACCACTACTCTCACACCACTGAGATCACCTATCTACTATATTGCATGTAGTCAAACAGAAGCATTCCTGGTAGTTGCCCCATTAATTATAAAGTGGGAACCTGATGAAAATCCAAGCCTGGGTACTTTTTTGGAAGCACTGTAAGATCTATTTGAGCCGACTTTGTAGATTTGGGGTTAGAAGGTTAAATAATGAGTCTCTCTTTCTCTCTTTCTCTCTCCCTCCTCCTTCCCTCTGATTTTGCCTTTGTTCTCCACCTTGAGTTTTTAGGATAGGTCATGCTAAAAAAGATTAATTGAAGGAATGTAACTTTTTCTTCAGTGAAAATATAAAACCATAACGCTTCTCAGGTTTTTAATGTGTCTCTAAGGATGAGGTAATTCATGCTTTTGAAAAATAATGCTTTTACTTTTGAAGCTGAATTTGGCAGTTGATAATGAAGGGGAAAGGATAGGAGTCTAGGAGGCATTCTTGTTAACTGCCAACAGTGGCTATTACTGTAATATCTTAATCTCTACTTAAACCTCCCCAGAAGGAAAATCTGTGGCAAGGGATCAGTTCAGAAAAAAGTTCATCAACATGCATCTGAAGGAGTGAACAAATGCCAATTAAGTTGCAGGGTTTTTTTAAAAAAAAACTTTGAAACCAGTGGGAGAAACTTGTGAAGAGACAAAAGAAGTCTACAAATTAGTTCTTTTACTGTTGTAGTTGACAGTTTGGAGAATGATGCAAATATGTGCTAGGGAACTAAATATATCTAACAAAAATATACTTTCCATACCATATTATCTATTGGCATATTCCTGCTTCAACATAAAGCATCTTGGAGAATTCCCCAAGGATATAATAAATAATGAAAACACAGCAGATACCATTTTAAATTCTAGAAAAAAATATTGTAAAGTGAATGCTGTTCTGAATACTAACACAAGCAAATGTATCAAAACACATTGTACATGATATCTGAAGAGCAGAACTAGCATATTAAATTGTCATGTGGTTGAGTCACAGCCAATCTCCTCCTGGTGCCCAAATCTATCACAGTTGATACCTGGGAGCAAAAACAAGGCATACTGATGAACTTGATGAGCAGATGTCAACAACAAAGCAAGGGTGAAACTTGAACTGCGTGTCATCAGTAGAAAGGACATGCCCGGGATTTTTTTCAGGAGTGAAATGAAATTTGTAGCTAAAGATTCAATCAAGTAAGAGAAAAAGAAAAAGAGGAAGATGATAACCTAGAATGAGGATATGTTAATAGGGAGATCCAGGTATTATAGGCAAATGGCTTGGAAAAGAAGTTATTCAAGACATTAGAACATCTCAAGAACCAATCCAACTCCTCCTCCTCCTCCTCCTCCCCTCCTGCTCCTGCTCCTGCTCCTGCTCCTGCTCCTGCTCCTGCTCCTGCTCCTGCTCCTGCTCCTGCTCCTGCTCCTCCTCCTCCTCCTCCTCCTCCTCCTCCTCCTCCTCCTCCTTCTTCTTCTTCTTCTTCTTCTTCTTCTTCTTCTTCTTCTTCTTCTTCTTCTTCTTCTTCTTCTTCTTCTTCTTCTTCTTCTTCTTCTTCTTCTGTAAACCTGAAACATTTTTCAGGCTTGTCAAAAGATCCATCTTATCCGTCACCAGTCCTCAGATCTCACTATTACCTCACTATTAGAATATACAAGTGGGGGCTGCAAGGAACTTGAGGGAGTGATCATACCATTCCTCCACCTTTGTTTCTGCCCATCTTCCCTACTCTAATTCTTTCTCCAGTCTTCAGCCCCTCCTCTTATACTTTCTCCCATGCCTGTCACTGTCTCTCTGCCTCTTACTTCATCACTCTCTCCCCGCCCCATCATTCCCTTTCTTTCTCTTTCTGCCTCCCCAATCCCATCACTCTTTCTTTCTGTCCCACCAGCTCATTACTGTTCCTCTCTCTTTCTGGCCATTTCCGCACAGCCATGCTGGGGGTTGGGTCGGCGTACATGACACCAACCCAACTCCCCCCGGGACCGTTCACATGAACGGTCCCGGTAATGAAAGGGAAGATGGCGCCACGGAGCGCCGTTGTCCGATCAACCTACCTTCTCTGCGACCGCCGGCACATCACCGAGGCCAGGGGACATGCCCACCCTGCCCTGCGTGACCGTTCCAGAGTCGCAGGGCAGGGGGGCATGTCCCCAGGCCTCGGTGATGCGCCGGACGGTCGCAGAGAAGGTAGGTCGATTGGGCAAAGGGGGGAGGGATGACGCCTTCCAGCTGCTGCTGTTTGCATGGCAGCGGCTGCAAGCCACCATTTTCCAAAAACCTCGCTCAGGGAGTGAGGTGGCAAAATGGCGGCTTTGCGCCGCTGGGGAGGAGCGAGGGCGGTGCGGCTGCGAAGCAGCTGCACCCCCCATGCGAACAGCTCCCTGGGGATGGCGTTTTTGCCGTCCCCAGGGCGCTGTATTTGGCCCGTGTGGAAAGGGCCCATGATTCCAACCCTGGTAACAACTCCTTATCACAGTCACTGCAAAGTCCAATGCAATTTCTTTCACCCTGCCCCCATTGCCACTCTTAATGGCTCACCCAGAGTGACTCCAAACCTTAGCCCCAGCATTGCCACTCTCACCATTTCACACCACATGGCTTTTAACAGAAGAGGAGGGGTAAAAGAGTTGCTATGTCAACACTTATTTTGGGAGAGATGAAACCCTCTAGTTTAATTTTTTTTATTTAGATTTTTTTTGCAAATCTTGAGTTCTCCCAAGTTTGGAGAAAAATCTCCATTCTCTCAGTGTGGGCTTGATCTGCAGACGAAGGAATCTGCATATCTACCCACACTTGAGAAATAGATATATAGATATATCTATACTAGCAATAAAACCCATTTTAAAATAAAATGGACTCTAGATAGGGGTTGGAAGAGGGCAAGCAGGGAACTGATCAGGCTGGTTGGAGGGCCACTCCTTTTCCTGCCTGCCTGCCTGCTCACACCCCCAACTTACCTTTCACTTCTTCCACTGAATAACTCTAGGCCTTGGGATGAGAGAGAATGATGAGGGTGCTGCCTGGATCAGTGTGGAGGGCTGCTTCCTGCAACATTCCTGCTGGTCAAGGCTTGGCTTTTGGGATGGGGGGGACAGCAAACAGGCTGGATCTTTGTTTGGTGTGGGTGGTGGGGGCTTCTGTCGGGTCCTGTGGAGCATCAGTAGCTTTCCATGGGTGCCCCCACAGGACCTGGCTTGGTCATTGAGAGGGTGTGAGACAGGGAAGAGGGCTTCTCCCAAATTCTTCCTTTGAGGGGTGGTAGTGGGTGTGAAGGGGAATGGGGAGGTGTTTGCCAGGTCCAGTGAGAGGGTGGCTTCGTGCCCATGCCCCACTGGGTCCAGCTTGGTCTTTGGGGGCTGGGAGAGGGCATGTGGGGGAGTGGGGAGGCTTGGGCCAGCTCAGAAGGGCAGCTTACTGTTTGAAAGTGGGTGGAATGGGGTGGCTTGGGGTGGGAAATGGGAGACTTGAGGCAGAAGGAAGGATAGAATGGAAAGGGTAGAGGCAGGAGAGGGCAGAATGAGAAGGCTTGTTTTGGGGGTGGAGTGGGGAGGCTTGGGTCAGGGGAGGATGGAATAGGGAGACTTGGGTCAGAGGGAGGGTGGAATTTAGCTCCTTGGGTCAGACCAGAAAGGCAGCACAAGGCAATTCGACGCTGCCCTGCCAGTCTGGTGACTGTTGGGAGCCTGGGAGAGGATGGGCAAGGGAGTGGGGGAGGGTTAGGCCAAGCCAGTGAGGCAGCAAATGGCAACCTGGCCCTGCCCCACCAACCCAGGTGGTTGTTGGGGCCTGGGAAAGGGCAGGGGAGTGAGTCTGATATGTTGGGAGGGGATTTTTGTCATAACATTCCACAACTTAGTGAATTTTGTGTAGAGATACATAAACAATAACTTCTAATGCAAATAAATTCAGGTTTTGAAACATAATTAGAAGTTTATTTTTAGCATGTATTCCTTGTTGAACAGCACATGTATCAGGACCAATAGCTATATCCACAGCCATCCATATACAATAATTTTTATTTTTTTTAATTGTTTGATAGCAAGTATAACATGTCCCCCATGAAGCATTTTTTTTAAATGTCATGTGAATATGAAAGCATATCTTGTTGCCATCTTAACAGGGAAATTACAGATCTCTATTTTGTAAAAACACATTTGAACCAAGTAGTGCAATCACTATCCACATTATGCAATGAATGCCTTTTCCTGATACAAACTTTAGACTGAATCAAAGACTGAACAAATTGAAAAAGCTTTTTTATTCTTTTCCAAATTTTTGGTGCACTGAATATCTATGAAAGTTATTTTTTTAAAATGTCAACATGTCCATTTTTGTATGATAGCTCACTGTGAATTTGGATGTGGTTGTATTCTGTTCTGCTTCTTTGTTTTGTTTTGCTTCCTACACCTCATGCTATTTATTTTTCCAGTGGCTATATATCACAGCATCAGTCTACAGTTCTTTGCAATGTTGTTTGTAGGTAGTTAATCAATATAAATGCTGGTAGTTATTGATCAATGGTCTGTCCAGAGACTTCTTCACTATTACATTACTACACAGTACTCCTCTAAAATATGAATTGTTTACCATTGCTTGTCATTTAGGATTAGCTTTGGCCACTTTGCCTTATCTCTGAGAATGAAGAACCCTTTTCTCTTTGAGTGAGAGGAGGGGCGAAACATATTTTTCAAGGTTTTCCTATCTAATCAGTTTTGATGGACACATTTCTAATGATTTCCATTATTGTATTCTGTGTATTCTCAATTCCAAGCAGGAATCACGGCAGCTGTGCTTATGTGAAAAAAAAGTTAACAAATAACTAGGAATACTTACACACTCAGTCAAAATTTGCTTTAAATAATTACTTTTTTGTGTCATGCAATACTGTGATTCCTTCTTACTGTGGGAGTATGCATCCCTTTCTCCACAATCTGAGTTCTTTTTGCTTACCTTAACTATGAATAAGGACACATTTGCAACAGGGATAACTGATGATTAACCTTGGTTTAAATTTGATTCCTGGTTAAGTAGGGAACCAAATAATTTGATCCAGAAAGGGGAGGAACATGTTAAATATGAGTGAGATTTTATAACCAATGACTGATTTCTTAACTGGAGTTGAGAGGAATAGCATCCCATGTGTGCTGGCTGCCCCTGAAATAAGGAAACGCTCAAATCTGCATACGTAGAGTTCACTTCAACTTTATTTACATAATTTATAGTCCATTATAGTTTCACTTAGACTCAGGGTGGATATAATATGCTTTATTATCTTCCCTATTCAATGAAATCGAAATATAAGAATACAAAGTAAGATGCTAGAAAGATACAGGAATAGCTTGCCAACCATTAATCCCAAGGAAGAAAATAAGCTTTTCTCTCATACACGATAAAGCAATAACAAATATAACTCTTCAACATTTTCACAGGTACAAAATTGATCTTAAACTCTTCCTAAATTCCTATATGCCCATGCCAGAGCATTAGTCTCCAATGAATAGACATAGACATTGAAAAGCATAGAATGGTTGAAAAATGTCCAGGGAAACTATAGGTTATTTTTCTGTAGTAAAAATGCACAATGCACAAATCTTTTCATGACTTTATTGGCATGAAGTATACCTCTATTTTCTTCCCTGATGCAAAGTAAATAACTCTTTCCCATTCTGTCCTGACCATTATTTGATATGGAGATTCAAAAAGGAAGAGAAAAGCAAGTGAAGCTCTCATTGTTATTATATTTGTAACAGTCACTCTGTATGGAAATTACTTTTTCCCACAAAGATGTGGAGAACTGAAGTTATATTCCATGGTCCATGATGATATACATTTGTCCAATTCCTTCAAACATAGAACTATTGCAACATTAAAAACTTTACAGACTATTGGAGGGCAGAAACCAGTTCTCTTCTCTTTTTTTTCTGCCCTTGTCATTTGAGCAGCTGGTAAAGTGAGTGTTGCCTTCTTAATTGAGCATTAGATGAAGTGGACTGGTACATTTGTTGACTAGATATTCTGAGCGAAATGGGAGACATAATTGCCATCATAAACACAACAACAAATCTAATCCACTAATTCAGTATGCCTAATAGGTGCTTAATCTTTGGAACTGTTGTGCCCCCCTGTAAGTTTCTGGGTCTGTGTGAGAAAAGGCCTCCCATGTTAAAGCAATGTCAGCATTTTCTTCTGCAGCTAAGAAAATGGTCGGAGTAGAAATAAGTACTATTTTCAACTGATTTTATTTATGTTATTTATAGTCTGCCTTTTGCACTGATAGATTACACAGTATGAGTCAATACAATAAATGTGGGGCAACCAATAAACAATGTAATAGGATTCAGATTGAATATGTCTGAAACCAAGCTGAAATAAAGCATAAGCATTAACATGACTGTTAAACAATGCAGAAGTAAAATAGTAGGATAATATAGGAAGCTTACTATATACATTGGTATACTTACAGTCCTTTCCTTTTATTAAAGCATCTTTCTGAACCATTCTGTTATTGTGCAGCAGCCCTATTACCTGTGTAAAAATGCTTTATCCAAACTAACAATTTAACAACACCAGAAATCAACCAGAGCTACTCTTATTTGGAGCAAGAGTTACTTTTAAGTTAGAAGTTTAATGTGGGGGGAAATTGAGAATAGGGTGATATCTTCACTGGCGATTAATCTGATATAGTCACCCGAAATATCCAGGTTCCCTTGAGATCTCCTCACAGCTGAACTGTGGAACACAGATCATTCCTGTTTCTAGCACTCCCCCCCCCCCCTTATCATGGGATTTTCCTGGACCTGCTTGCATATTGTTACCTAGCTTAACAGTTATGAATATATTTTTCAAAGTCGCAATGGGGAATATAACTCGGCTTGGCAGTGCAAGAGGCAGGCTAAGTGGGATATTTTGGCCAATTGGCCATGCTGGAAGGGGTTGATGGGAATTGTAGTCCATAACATCTGGAGTGCCAAAGGTTCGCCACCACGGATCTACAGATACAAAATCGGGTGATTGCTCCTTGTGATCTGTGCTTGCCTCATGGGACTTGCTTATAGTGTTACACATGCAGTACATATATTCACGCTGGGAGGAAGGACTAAGCAGATGAAAGTGGGCAAAAGATGTATGGGCTGTTGTTGGTTTTTTGCTTATTTGTAGGATGGTTCCTGCAGAAGGCTCTGCTCAGTTTAGCAAAACTGTACGGCTGGATCATAGAGGAAAGACAGGTTTGCAGACATGAAGGTCCAAAGCCATGATGGACTTTTAATGTGATAATGAAAACACAACATTCCCTAGTTTTAAAAATGCAAGCAACTTTAGGGTGGAGATTCAGATAAAGCAAAACGACCCACTGTCTGCCACACAAATACCTTGTTGGTATTTTAGGTTTTCTTCCCTCATAAAAAAGGATGGCATTAAAATGGAGCCAAAGAAAATGGATCCTGAAAAATCCATTTTTTGGCATTTTTAGGGCCTTTTCAGACTGCTGCTTAAAGAAAAGAAAAGAAAAGAAAATCCCCTTCTCTTCTTCCCTCCCTCACCAAGTTCAACACTGGGTCCAGACATGGTGCAGGTAAATGAGGAAGGGAGAAGGAAAGGGGTTTTCTTTCTTTGTTTTGAATGCTGACCTTGGCCTGATAAGCTGGATGCACTGCTGGCTCCAAACTCCAAGTGGGTCTCGGGGCAGCATGCAGTATGGTTAAACTCTGCACTGTTAGAAACACAGGTTCAAGACCCTTTAAAGAACTTTGAGCAAAGCTTGGTGAACTGCAAAGTTTAATAGAATACATTTCTTGCAAGCAATGGGCGTCTGACAACGGGCGTCCTTTTCTCCCCCTTGGCAAAGTGATTGCATCCAACAAGAGGTTACACAGTGAAAATAATTATACCACAATTCTATGTAGCAACGTTTTGCCATTTACTGAGGCCACGGAAGGAAAAAGAACCCAACTCAAAGTGAGTGGAATTGTTCCTTGACATATGTGAAACTGATCGTTCAGGGGTCACAGAATGAACAGATTACCAATAAAGTTTATTAAATATTCAATTTAATCAGGGATATCTCTGAAGCATCACTGAAAGGAGTGGTTTTCAAGATGATGAAAATACAAAATTCAGTGTCAACGTCTGTCAACGGGCGTCTGTCAAAGGGCACACCTAACAGTCACAAACCACATATATATATTTCCTTCCGATGAGTGGCCATTTTCCCTCCCCTTGGCACCCACTAAGGAGGGACCAAGGGTTTACAGACTAGTGTTTTTATCCAATCATATTTTCTTGTACCATATTTGGGTTCTGCTTTTAGGTATTGTTTTTGCTTTTCTAGGTATTGTTTTCGCTTTTCTCTGCCCCTCTTTTTATACCTTATTTGGCCTTCCATTTCCAGGCAATGTTCTCAACTTTCCACTTATTACCTCTTCTACCTGTTTGTTGGAAAGGTCACCTTTTCTAGCACCCACTCAAAAACCCCTTTCACACCCCCTTCCCAGCTGCATACCTATTTTAAAACTTGTTTTTTACATTTTGTGGTTAACGTGTCTTGCGACTTTTTAGGTCACAGGTGCATCTTAGTTTTATTCTTGATATTCTTATTAGATAAGCGGGCTATGCGGTTTGGCATTTCCTATTGCATCTTTTTCCACTTTGCCCCTATGTCCTTTAATTGCTGGCCTAGCAGTTAGCTTATACAAGAAGAAAGAGAATAGAGCTGGTTTAAGGCACTAAATACATATAAATCCATATTTCATTATCAATAATATATATTGAAAAAAGCAATATTTTATTTAATGATTACATACCAATAATTTTTTTGCCCACCCTTAGACAACATTAATTCATCAGATTATTGAATAAATCTGGGCAATACTGTAAATAATGGCTGTGATAAAGAAGACCATGTACAGAAGAAATGCACGGTGCTGTACAAAGATTGTTCACAATGAACGAAAGTGATCATACTGTTTTCCCTTTCTTTTCTAGAGGATAATTTCTGTCAGTTATATTACAGTAAGTGGAAATGGCATGCTGTATTTAGGTTTGTTTCTTTCAAATGTTATCCCCAATTGTTTTTTTCTCCATATAAGGTTTTGAGGCAGAGGATAGGATCATTAAACTGGGAGAGCTGGAGGCATTTATTCAATTCTTTGACAAGATTGCTTCCTTCACAATGTGTTGATTCCCAGATGAATTCTAGCCGGATGCAAATATATATTTCAATCTTTTTGCATGACAAAAAGCTGAGCTCTACTACAGTATGCCTCTTGGAATGAATTTGAATCCCTCCCATGGGCAACATTTCAACTAGGCCAAAACACTCATTTTTAAATATGTAAGTGTTGTTTGTTTTGGTTAGCAAGTGCATTTATGTACAGGATGATGGGTTTGGAGAAGTACCAGCGGCAACAATCAACATGAATACTGTTGCTATAGACTACTCAAAAAAAGATAAAATGACAGAAAATCAATTTCAGCCAATTGACTTGTATTGCTGCTTTAAAAATGGTTTCTTTTTGTCCTATTCTCAAGAACATTTATAAGAAATAAAGTAAATTCTAGTGTCTGTTGTACAGAACCACAAAATTTGGATTTAAATGTTTGAAGTTATATTAGATTATGAGTTAATCTCAAACGTTTTGACTCAATATTTAATGCATATAATGGAAATATGAGAAACCTCCCTGTTATTGTGTAAATTATAACTAAAAACAACAAAAGCTTTTTGATATGAATTTTGGTGTATTTGGATGTAGAGGAGATCCAAAAGAGCCAAAGAGAAAATAAACAAACCACAAATTGCCTATACAAACATGCTGAAACTCTTGTCATTTTTATTCTGTCTGAATTACATGTTTGATCTAAGCTTATGACCTTCAAAATAGTTAAACATTTGTGCTGTTTTTTTGCCTACCTTTCTTTGGCCTACCTGTTGTGTTTCTCTTCCTACTTTGTCACCCTTACAGTGTTTTGTCTCATTTGTAAATATTGCTACTTAACAGAAGCCACCGACTCAACGGGGGCAGCCATTGAGGCTGTGGTGAGCAGAATAGGCAAAGAAAGGGAGCTTGCAACCGAAAGGCACCAGACTGCAGGGAGCTAAAAGGCGGGAGGAGCAGGCAGATAAAAGGCACCACACCCTGAGCCTCGGCCTTCTTGCCTTGCTGAGGCTCAAGAGCGGCGTGACCCACCCTCCCTTAGTTTACCTGTTTAAAAAAACTTGAAATGTTATAGAATGTACAGCATTGTTGTATCTGTCGCAACCCGGCGGGTTGGCAACAGGAGTCGCAACATCTGGGGGAGAAGCCGAGCCAGGTGGCCGGCCTTCTCCGTGGTTGTCCCTGCGGAAGGGCTGGGGGGGGGCGGGCCACTAAGCAAGCCGGTAGGCTTAGCTGGTGCCTGACACCCCAGCAGGTGGGGGTGGGGCGGGCTGGTAGGCAAGCCGGTAGGCTTAGCCGGTGCCCGCTACCCCCAGCAGCAGGAAGGGTTGAAGCCGGGGGTTTGCCCCTGGGGCTCCCAGCTTCCTGAAGAGGGCCCCAATGGAGATTGGGGGCTGCATGATGTTGTGACCCATTTGCTGCCCAGCTTCTGGTTTGGTTAACTTGTTATCATTTAATAAATTGGGCTGCGGCCCAATCCATTTTCCAAGCATTGGTTGTGGAGTGTTTATTTGCCGGAGAAGGGTCTCACCATCTGCACGCAAATTTAATTTGTTGTAGTGTGGTCCACCTAATTTTGGTTATGAATATTTGTAATGCCATACCACCCTTCTATTTTCCATCACAGGCCCCAAGTTGTGGTACGGATACAACCATCTTCCATTCAGTTTAAGAAGTCTTCTTCCAAATTAAATGGTTCTTTCTCCTGTGGAAAGAAAGCTCCTTAGCCTTGAAAAAGGTTTCAAACTTTTCTCAGTTCAGTTGTTGGATCTGCCTTTCTGAAAATAAGCTATGACATGGGTTTGTTGTTGTTGTTGCTTTGCAGTTTTAGTAGTTTATTTGTGTCAGCTTTGCACCACTTACAGAGCTATGACTCAGTAGACACAGATGGCTTTGGACTTCATTCCAGTTCATATATATATTGGAGATTTAATGCCTAGCAGCTCTCTGCTCTTGGAACCAGAAGTTTTATCTGGAAATATCAGAGATTATAAATGAAAGAGCTGCCATGATGATTGTCAAATCTAGTATATTTTTATTCTGTCTGGCTCATCTGTAATGATCCTAATGTGGTGTCCTTCATTCTCCTTCCCTTTCTGTATCATCACAGTGACTATATAATATAACTCTGTGCAAGCAACCAATCTAATGTTACCTAGCAAATTTCACAATTTAGAGGGGACATAAACCTGACCCCCCCCACACACAAATTTTCAAACTTTCAGCTCACTTGAGCTTGAAATGCTATGCAACAAAGTTGAAAGCAGTTGTTCCATCAGAACCTTTAACTAGATAGATCAGTTAAATAGACCTGTCACCACTGGAAGTCTGCAAATTTTAGGAGGATGGCTATAAAATCCAAGAAGGCCAGAGCACCCATTAACTCTCCCTTTCCCATCTCACTCAGAACATTAACAAAAACAACTGCAAAACTAAACTCTTGCTAACCTTCCTTTCTTTGGACTCTGAGGCTATGTTAACTAGAGAAACCAGAGATAAACAAAACCAATACTAAAATATTACCCCATTCTTACCATACCTTCCTTATAATGCAATATCAGAGGGAAAGGGACATAAGAGGAGAGCAAAATAAAGCAAAATGAAAGGGGATAACAAATATCAACCATGAATATGTGATGGGCCACTGAATGCTACAAAAATCTCCAGGCTAAGAACACTTATAGATGTATGTATTTCTTTACAAAAATGTATAGCACATCATATTCATTAGACTTCAAGAAGGAAATAATAGTAACAGAATTTTATTTTTTTTTCTCTGCAAACAAAACATACATAATTTGTATCTGAAACCAGAAGAATATTTCATCTGACCTTAAGGAATGGAAACAATATCATGTTTGCAACAGGGAAGAAGATCACTTCCCAATTTTCTGACACAAGGATGCTGAAATATACAAAAGCTTAACAAATCCCAAAGGAGGAAAGACACACCACTGCTAACAAGATGTCAGAGAAAGGATGGCAAGAAACTCGGCTCTTTTAAATGTAATTTAAATTTATTCTAAAGAACTCAGAAAACTAAGGGATCTGTATGTAAGTTATTTTAATTATTTATTTTATCACCTATTGAATAAGAAGCAATTGAAATATACAACACATTTGCACATGGCAATGATCCTATATAACCATGTGCATGACTACATGTTTTATACATATTTCTAGTGTTCTGGTGGATAGAACAGGGTGAACCTTTCTAAGGTCTTATCTGGACTTTGGTATGTTCATAGGATAGACCTCAGAGGATCTTGTTCTTATGCAAAAACAACTGACCTTCAGGGGTGATGATGAAACCTTTAATGGCATATATATAAATTATACAATGGAAATTAAAATTGGCTGGTAAAAAAGTTTTAAAAAAAACAAGTACCATGAGAGCTGAAATATTAAGCCACTGAGTTGGGATTGAGTCTGCTAAGCTTTTGGGAACGTTCAGTGATGACAACACACAAGAATCTAGCAGTTTGTTCGATGGTAACAGTTGAGTTGCTGTCTAACAAGAACAAAGTTTTGACAGCATCTGTAGTGTTGCCTAGAGCAGCTAAGAGAGGATTAAGTAGTCTTTCCCGCTCTACAGCATATAGAGGGCAATATAATATAATAGTACATGATGGACGGTTTCTTCAAGACCAGGATTGCAGGTGCAAGATCTATCAGAGGATGGAAGATGGTGCTCTCTGTTGTATCGTCTGGTAGAGGGAAGAACATTGCATCTGGCTAAGGTGACAGCGCGTCTCAGAGTGGGCTCATGTAGAAGATGTAGATAGTTAGCCGGAGTGGGAAAACGAGGCAAAATATGCAGATGGAATGGAGAGCAGGTTTTATTTGCTTGTGCCATCAGTTTCTGGTAGTCCTGCTCAAAGAGTCTTTGCTTTATGAGACGGTATATCTCATTAGCAGTCATAAGAAGATCATCAAGGGACACAGCTAGGTCTTGCAACTTATTGGTTATATGAATCCACCACTCCGTCGAGACCAAATAAGAGAGCGCGTTTGAGGTAAAGCTGAGCTGGGACCTTCAAGGGTGATAAGCTAGTCCTCTGGCTATCTTTAGCTGTCACAATGCTATATACACTTTTGTCAGGGAGAGTAACCAGGCCCTGTGTTTCCTGGAAAGCTAGTGAGGGCTTGATGCCTCTAAAATGGCTACACTTTGGTCAATAGAAAAGCTTAGCTAAAATGCAGAAAATGGCTCAGAAAATGCAGGGTTGATTTCATATCTGTCAATGCCACTAATAAAATAGCAGCCATCATACACAATGTTAAGCTAATTGAGTGCTCACTTACACTTTCACTCATAAGGACATGACAAATGTTTTCAAGTCCCAATAAAAAAGATATATTCTATACTTAAACTGTATATTTCTCTTTGGGCCTTTAAGAGTCACACAATGTGAAAAATACATAGTGTTTGTATACAATACAAATTGTATTTGAGTATGAAACAGTGCCAAATTCCTTACAAAAGGGTCAGTTACTGCAGCAAAACTACTGGCTGAAAAATAAATACCTTCTGCAAGTCTGCAGAAGTTGGCCATCTTGCTGTGTAAATATATCTTTTTGGCATTTGGCTGACTGTTATTTCCTGGGAGTGAACCAAAAAGATATTTCCATCAGATTTACAAATTCAAGATTACCTCTGCCAGGTCCTAACCTTGGTACAAATTAACTGTCCTTTTTGGCTGAATACTTAAAACAGATGGGATTATTTCTCAGTGTATGATCAAACTATACCTAATTAAGAGTGACAGCTTGCCAGAACTTCAGAGCTATTTTGCTTTACTTTTTCATCTATATTCCCACTGGGATTCAAATTTTTACATCTCTTTCACTGGGGAAATTACATGGTTAAACAAACCTTCTTAAGGGAATCAATTAATTTTGCATATTTTTTACATCCCCAGAGCAATCTTACAACATTTATATTTAAATGACAACTACTACACCAGCAGATCAGGAATTCTTTGCAAGAATATGATACATTTCATGTTGTCTATTCATAAACACCTAACAAGATATGGGAAAGTTAGAGACTGGGGACTTACTCAGAGGTGAGATCCAACCAGTTCTCACCACTTCTCTAGAAGTGGTTACTAATTTTTTCTGAGTGCTGAGAAGGGGTTACTAAAGCAACCTCCATGTCCAATAGGGACTGGAGGTGCGCGTGTACGGCGGCGCCACTGTTTGAATCCCACCACTATTGGAACCTGTTATTAAAATTTTTGGATCCCACCACTGGACTTACTGTTGTTTACTGTGATAAGTCTGAAACACAGATGATCATATATATTTTCTAGAGGTTAGGGGAAGGGTTTTTTAAAATTTGCTTCCAATTTATTCCTTTCTAATGAGACAGCCCATCGGAACAGTCATGCTGACAGTAAAAGTAATAGCTTTACAAAAGCAGTAACCTGTTGTCACATAACACTATATTGAAAAATGAATGCTTTGGTTTGGAGCACATCTTTTTATTGAGCGACTAGAGTCCTTGATGGAAGATATGGATGACAGAAACGCATTCCTAATCGCTAAATGCTTTGATAAAAGGGACCAATTAATCTCTGTCTGTAGAAAAACGAGAGCCGGAATTAGCTTCCGAAAACTGGCAAGAAGGCAAAGTTCAAATAAAACTTATATTATTTGGGCTCATTGCAAGTATCCTTAGATATATAGTGTAAATTGCTTGGCAATGTTCACATGTTAGTTCACAACTTAATACCACTTCAAAAGTTGCTTTTGTAGCTCATGTGAAAAACCAGGAGCGGTGGGGGGCAGGGAGAGAACAGTACATTATCTATGCAGTGACTGGTATCCAAACTGGGATGAAAATGTGCCCCCACCCCCATTTGACCCTCACAAGTGGCACATGGGCATTAGTCTCCTCTGTCCCCTATAGGTATGCCACTGATGACAGCTTTAAAAACTACCAGCAGGGGAGAAAGTAACTTGTAAGACCAACTTTGAACAGAAGAGAACCCAAGAATAAAGAGTTTGGCAGCACTTTCCCATGTTACCTCTTTGCCTCAACTTCAAGTTTCGTGAGGTTGCTTTGGAAAAACAAATTGAGGATGAATTGCATATGCAATTGTGTGTTTCATATCTATCAAAACCTGGGTTTTGTTTAGATGAACTCATCATTGTTTATTTGGGGTGTCCATTAGGGAGATGCATCTTAAAACACGAAATGGGAATAGTTGGCTATCAGGAAAGTTCAGCCTTGAAATGTTATCTGGCTGGCTCAGGATGCTAATAAGTAGTGCATTGAGTATGTATCAAAGTTTATGATCTGAATATGAACTCATCAGAAAATAAAAAATGTATTTGGTAAAAGTGGGGGACTTGGCTGGCCTCCTGTTCTTTGTATTGTCGAAGGCTTTCATGAATGGATTCAATTAGTTGTTGTGGGTTTTCCGGGCTGTGTGGCCATGGTCTGGTCGATCTTGTATGGCCATGGTCTGATATCACAGAGAGAAGTCTGGACACGGTGTATAACATACTTCTCTCTGTGATACACCTCAGAAAATGTCAGCCACGGATGCAGGCAAAACTTAGGAACAAGATCTACCAGACCACAGCCACACAGCCCGGAAAAACCACAATAACCAGTCTCCTGTTATTGTGTTTTTTTAGCAAGAGTGATGTGAATAGCATGTTCTTTGTTGGGGTGCCAAAGATGAGACGTTTCACACCACTAATGTGTAGAAACCACTAGCTGTCCAGCCAAAGAAGGGTGCTAATTAAATGCTGCAAACTGTTCAGCTGCAACTCACAGGCAGAAGAGCACTGTAAGAAGGCATGAGGAAGTATAATGCTTGTTATGTAGTTTTCCAGTCTGCTTTAGTTATCAACCTAATAAATTGTTACCCAAAGTGGTGGGAAGTCTCTCCCTTGTAGTGTGGGGAAATTAGCTGAAGCAGCTAATTGGCTTTTCAAAAGGCCGGACAACACGGAATCTTAATTACCTGTTTATATGAAGAAGAAGAGTAGAAGAAGAGTTTGGATTTATATCCCCCCCCCTTTCTCTCCTGCAGGAGACTCAAAAGGGCTTACAATCTCCTTGCCCTTCCCCCCTCACAACAAACACCCTGTGAGGTAGGTTGGGCTGAGAGAGCTCCGAGAAGCTGTGACTAGCCCAAGGTCACCCAGCTGGCATGTGTGGGAGTGTACAGGCTAATCTGAATTCCCCCGATAAGCCTCCACAGCTCAGGCGGCAGAGCTGGGAATCAAACCTGGTTCCTGCAGATTAGATACACGAGCTCTTAACCTCCTACGCCACTGCTGCTCTCATGAGAGTTAGTTTTCATATAGAAACATGGAGGAGAGTGGATAAAGGGTTAACAATTCTTTAATTGTTACACAATACACAAGTACACAACAAAAACAGAACACCCACACAGTCCTAGGATATAGACAGTTGTGAGAGGATAGGTTAGAGTGTTGATAAGGAACAGTAGATAAGGAATAGTAGAGTGTTGTGGTTTTTCTGGGTTGTATGGCTGTGTTCCAGTGGCATTTTCTCCTAACATTTCACCTGTATCTGTGGCTGGCATCTTCAGAGAATCTGATGGTAGTAAAGCAAATGGAGTATGTATACCTGTGGAATGTCCAGGGTGGGAGAAAGAACCATTTGCATTGGTTAAAAGTGTTAAGAGTGCAATTTGCAAGTGTAATTTGCATGTGTTAAGTGGAATCCACCCATTTTAGCATATGTATGTAACAATGAAGTTGCATAATCAATTAATGAGGGCATTTCATAGCAGTTCCTTGGCATTTAAATCCATTTAATTGCTTCCTGCAGAGAGAAATCTGGGTGGTGTTCACTAACCATTGTCTTGATTCTAGTTTTTTTTAAAGTATTGGTAGCCAAATTTTGTTCATTTTCATAGTTTCTTCCTTTCTGTTGAAATTCCATGTGCTTGTGAATTTCATTGGCTTCTCTGTGTAGTCTGATGTAGTGACTGTCAGAGTGGTCCAGAATTTCTGTGTTTTCAAATAACATTCTGTGTCCAGCATGGTTTATCACATGTTCTGCTATTGCTGATTTTTCCAGCTGAATTAGACTGCAATTTATTTGTTTGTTTGTTTATATCCCACCCTTCCTGACAGGGCTCAGGGTGGCGAACAGCAGAATAAAACCATATAAAACAATACAATACAATGTAAGCCAGTATAGACAAAATAACAGCACCAGTTAATGCCTTTCATGTTCTTTGATTCATGTCTGGGTGCTGCATTTCATGGTCGTATGTAAACTTGTCCACAGCTGCAAGGTATGTGGTAGATTCCTGCAGAAGTTAGAGGATCCCTCTTATCCTTTGATGAATGTAGCATTTGTTGAATTTTCTTGGTGGGTCTGAAGATTTTTTGGAGGTTATGTTTCTTCATCAGTTTCCCTATTCGATCAGTGATTCCCTTGATGTATGGTAAGAACACCTTCCCTCTGGGTGGCTGTTTATCTTCATTTCTGTGGTTTGTTCTTGGTCTTGCAGCTCTTCTGATATCTGCAGTAGAGTAACTATTAGCCTGTAAAGCCCAGTTTAGGTGATTCAGTTTGTCTTGAATTAGGTGGGATTCACAGATTCTTTTTGCATGATCTACCAGAGTTTTTATTGTGCTCCTTTTTTGTCCTGGGTAATGATTGGAGTTTT
Source organism: Sphaerodactylus townsendi (assembly GCF_021028975.2). NCBI lineage: Eukaryota > Metazoa > Chordata > Lepidosauria > Squamata > Sphaerodactylidae > Sphaerodactylus > Sphaerodactylus townsendi. The sequence goes on from NC_059430.1 coordinate 57,302,849, forward strand.
TATGTAGATATGTATCAGTGTGTGTAGGTTTTCTGTTGACTGTGTGGCCCAATTATTGGTTGGGTTTGTGGATGACTAAGACTTCTGGAAAATTTAGTTTTCCCTCATTTTCTTTTTCCATAGTAAGTTGGACGCTTGGGTGGATATTGTTAATATGTCCAGAAATTTGTTTAGTTCAAGATGAACTGAATCACCTGAAACTGGGCTACACAGGCTAATGGTTACTCTACTACAGGCATTCAGGGTTATGCTGAATGAGCCTAAATCTCCCTAGACAAAGGGATTTTCTGCCCTTTCTGGGAAGGACAAGAGACAGACATCAACCTTAATGGCTAGACCAGGGGTCGGGAACCTTTTCCCCTCAAAGAGCCATTTGGCTCACCCCCCCCTCACCTCCCCACTCGCTGGCACGCCCCCCTCCGCTCCCCCGCCCACTTGCTCGCTCGCGCCCCCCTCCGCCCACACACACACACACACACGCCTGCAGGGCAGGCGTAGATAGGCCCGGCGGCTCGGCCTTGCCGGCTGCCGGGCGAGTGATGCGCCCGCCCTGCTCCTTACAGGGCGGGTGAAGAGGTGCCTGGCGGCTCGGCCGGGCCGGCCGCCGGGAGAACGATGCGCCCGCCCTGCTCCTCGCAGGGCGGGTGAAGAGGTGCCCGGCGGCTCGGCCGGGCCGGCCGCCGGGGGAACGATGCGCCCGCCCTGCTCCTCGCAGGGCGGGAGAAGAGGTGTCCGGCGGCTCGGCCGGGCCGGCCGCCGGGGGAACGATGCGCCCGCCCTGCTCCTTGCAGGGCGGGTGAAGAGGGGCCCCGCGGCTCGGCTGATGGAGCCGCAGAACAGCGGCGGAAGAGCCGCATGCGGCTCGCGAGCCGCGGGTTCCCGACCCCTGGGCTAGACCATTGGTCTAATGGGCTGAGACATCAGCCTGATGTGTCCAGGCTCGAGGTATAAGATGGTCATTCAAGGTAAGAAACATTAGTTAGTACAAGTAAGCACATCAACACATCTATTATCTTTTGCAGGGTGTATGGTCCAGGGCTGAAGATGGGATCTCTCTCCAGGACAAGGTATTTTGTGTCAGGAAGGGTGTGGGAGAACATTACGCAAGTTGCTTGGGAGGTTTGTTTGTTTGTTTGTTTGTTTGTTTGTTTGTTTGTTTGTTTGTTTGTTTGTTTGTTTGTTTGTTTGTTTGTTTGTTTGTTTGTTTGTTTGATTGATTGATTGATTGATTGATTGATTGATTGATTGATTGATTGATTGATTGATTGATTTGATATACCACCCTAGCCCTGAAGGGCTCAGGGCGGTGTACAACATAAAAGCATCATATATAAAATCATCATAATACAATTATCATAAATACAATTAAAACAGCAGTTATTTCCTAACATAGGCATCCCATGAAACCCTTACTTGAACCCTCCCAAGAAAATGTGGGGGGAGACAGTGGGTCCCAATGATATTAGGGACCCATATGAAGCAGAGGGGAGGGGCACACTCAATGGCTGGTCTCTCCAAAGGCCCGGTGGAACAACTCAGTCTTACAGGCCCTGCGGAAATCACCAAGATCCCGCCAGGCCCGGACAGCTGGAGGGAGAGTGTTCCACCAGGCCGCTGCCAGAGCCGTGAAGGCCCTGGCCCGAGTGGAGGCCAGCCGCATCATTGAGGGGCCAGGGACCTCCAGGAAATTGGCCTCTGCAGAATGCAGAGGTCGAACTGGGACATGTGGGGTAATGCGGTCCTGAAGGTATGAGGGGCCCAGGCCACGTAAGGCCTTAAAGGTCAACACCCACACCTTGAAGATGATTCAGAATTCGACTGGAAGCCAATGCAGGCAGCGCAATACAGGTTGAATGTAATCTCGGAAGGCGCCCCCTGTGAGCAAGTGAGCCGCCGCATGCTGGACCGGTTTCAGTTTCTGGATCAAACGCAAGGGAAGGCCCACATAGAGCAAGATACAATAGTCTAGCGTGGAGGTGACCGTTGCATGGATCACAGTGTCCAGGTCCGTGTTGGAGAGGGAGCCAACCGTTGGGCCTGACGGAGATGGAAAAACACAACCCGGGTTATATGGGCCACCTGGGTCTCCATTGAAAGAGACGAATCCAGGTGGACCCCCAGGCTGCGAACGGAGGAGGTTGGCGCCAATGTGACCCCCTCCCACACCAGCGGCTGGAAATTCCCAACCTTCCCCTCACGACCAAGCCAAAGGATCTCTGTCTTCGATGGATTAAGTTTTAACCTGCTCTGTTGCAACCAACCAGCAACCGCCTCCAAACAATGCTGTAGAGCCACGGGGACGACGGCAGCTCCTCCCTCCATCAACAGGATGAGTTGAGTGTCATCAGCATACTGATGACAGATCAGCCCAAAGCTCCGTACCAACTGAGCAGGGGTTGCATATAGATGTTAAATAACAGCGAGGATAGCAGCACCCCATGAGGCAAACCGCAATAAAGCGGGCACTTCCGGGAGGCTTGGTCCCTGCACCACACTTGCTGACTCTGCCCCCCGAAGAAACGAGACAATCCACTGAAGGACACTGCCCAGGGTCCCGGAAGCGGCCAGGCGGTGGGCCAAAAGATCGTGGTCGACCACATCAAACGCTGCGGTAAGATCTAATAATACCAGCAGCGCCGATCCGCCTCGGTCAAGTTGCATACGTAGCATATCTGTGACAGCGACGAGAACTGTCTCTGTCCCATGCCCAGCACGGAAGCCGGACTGGAAGGGGTCAAAAGCCGATGTGTCATCCAGGAAGCCCTGAAGCTGCTCCAACACCACTCTCTCAATTACCTTCCCCAGAAATGAAAGATTCAAGACAGGGCAGTAATTGGCCAGATCTCCAGCATCTAACGATGGTCTTTTCAAGAGTGGCGGACCACTGCCTCCTTCAACCCACCCGGAAAGACTCCTTGCTCAAGAGAGTCATTGATGATCTTCAACAGGTGGGGTTGTAGCTCCACCCAACAGGTTTTAATAAGCCAGGAAGAGCACAGATCCAGAGGGCAGGTAGTAGGTTAGTCCAGACGAAGTTCTTTTTTCATGTAGGCACACTAAGCCAATGCCCAAAATAGGCTCTCCTATTTTGGCACTGCTGCTGGGCATCCCAAAGATTGGCTGAGGTGGAAGAGATGCCACTGTATTAAAAACAGGATCCGTCGGTCCACCATAGGTCAGTCTGGCAACAAAATAACACTCTGAATAAATGTGTACCTTTTTATTTAAGAAGAAGGTGAGTGTACTTAGGATCTAAGCATTAGGATAAACATTTATGGTTGAAATTACTAATTACTGATCTTTGCAGATTAGCAAAACCAATACTTTTTCAGTGCTGACTGGTAGAGCTTCATTATGCATTTTATGGATCCTTTATAAAAAGAGTTAAGGGTTAGACCAAATTTCTGTTCACACATGCCAAAAAATTGAGATTAGAAAAAGAAAATCCCTATCATATGAGAAAAAAATCTAAACTGACTGCCATCATGCTGGATCACATTTTTTTCTTTAAAAGGGCTTAACCACCATCTATTTGCAGAAACAAGCTTGGAATACTAATGATAAGCATTGATTTTAGTTGTTTTATTATGTTTTAAGTACTATGCTCAAATTCAGAGCATCTCTCCACTGCTTTTAGAATTACTTACAGTGAAGCTTTAACACAAGAGGATTGAGCTGGAATAGATTTGTCTTAGCTCACTTTTTAAAAGAGGAAGGGATGTTCAACATTCAGCTGCTCTTCTTTGATGAAACTATTGACAGTATGACTATAAAAACTGGACTTAGAAAATATTAGCACAGCACTTTATCAATTGCTTCTCCCTTTAGGACAAAAGGGAAGATGGGAAGAGAGACTGCTGCCCTAATGATTTTTAGTTTTTTTAATTTATTCTGCTGTGTTAGTTGGTGGCATATATTTCATTGTAAGAGTTGTGACAGATTCGCTGTACCTTTTAAATGTAAAAATTGAGTATTTTCATGCCTTCAAGATGCATTCATATGAGGTTAGGAAACAAAAAAAAGGCAGGACTAAAGGGCCATGAAACACAGAAAATACAAAGAGAGATGTAATTATGTACAATCCTACTCCCATGAATAAAAGTGACTATTTATAATAGCCGCAATTGGTGATTATGTAGTTTTCCTAGTTACACTAAACTAGTTAATAATGGCTGAGGAAGGTTCCTTGTTTATGTTCTCTGCAGATACTGTCAGCATTTTTGAAGAATTGTAATTCAACCATTTTGTGCTACAGTCTCCCTTTAGAGTTTTGTTTTTTGTCTTTGTTTTTTAGCTGGCGACTATTAAATCAGCAAAAGTGTCATCTGGTGACTGAAATGTTCTCCCTCTGGTTTCTAAATAATGTGATTTTTTGTGTTAGATTTGTATCCAGTTTTTTTTTATAAAAACTAACCTGTTTGTCCTATGTAAAGAGCAGAAGATAACCTAGTGCAGTGGTTCTCAACCTGGGGATCAGGACCCCTTTGGGGGTCGAATGACCCTTTCACAGGGGTCGCCTAAGACTCTCTGCATCAGTGATCTCCATCTGTAAAATGGATAAATGTTAGGGTTGGGGGTTACCACAACATGAGGAACTGTATTAAAGGGTCGCGGCATTAGGAAAGTTGAGAACCACTGACCTAGTAGATAAGCCCTAGATGGTAAAGCCGATCTTATTAGATCCTGTAACAGTATCAACCAAGGATGTGGTATATAGATGGTATTTCAGTTTGTTGCAGTATTGGGTTCCTGAATTTGTATCTGTGCTAGTTGGTCCATATTCATATGTGAGAATTTATGTAATATAAGGTGGAAGCTGCAAGAAACTTGTGGATGGCACTCCCTCACTCTTGCTTGCTTCCCTCTTCCCCTTCTCATTCCCCATTCCTTATCAGACAACATCTCTTTTCCCTCATCATTTCTCAATCTGACCCTCTCTTCTCTCCCTTATTCTTCCTTTCTCTCTCCCCTTTTTTCAAGACAATTTCTGAATTCTTTGTCCCCTTGGATGATCCCCCCATTTTCTCTTTTCACCTCTCACTTTCTCCCCTCCCTCAGATGAAGAACAAGAAGAAGGAGTTTTGGATTTATATCCCACCTTTCTCTTCTGTACGGAAACTCAAGGTGGCTTACAAGCTCCTTTCCCTTCCTCTCCCCTTGTGAGGTAGATGGGGGTGAGAGAGTTCCAAAGAACTGTAACTAGCCCAAGGTTACCAAGCAGGAATGCAGGAGTGTGGAAACACATCTGGTTAACCAGATAAGCCTCTGCCATTCAGGTGGAGGAGTGGGGAATCAAACCCGGTTCTCCAGAGTAGAATTATCCTTCTCTTAACCATCCCTTTGTTTTCTCTTTCTCTCCTGCTGCAGTTACGGTCTGCTCATTGGAAGCTGCTGCAGCTGCATCAGGAGACACTGTATGGACCTCAGGGTCCCTGGGATCTTCCATTTGCCAGAACCATGGCATGCTGACTCCAGAACACTTGGAAGCCACCATGACTGTGGCAGGAGATGCTGTGTAGACCACGTCCAGATGGCTTAGGTGCCACTTGCTCTATCTAGACAGGCAGTGATATTGGTGGTAGGGTCATGCCAGCTCCGCAGGCCTTTTATGCCATTCCCCAGCCTGTGGATTGCGGTATTAGAACAATGTTGTTGTGATAGAAATATGGTAGAAACACTCAGGAAAGTCCACATATGTTACCAAACCACAACAGGGATCTGGAATAAAGAGTATTTTAAAAAGCTGATGCTATAATTTCTATGAACCTGACCATTAGATTAATATTATAGCAGTGTGGTATACTGGTTAGAGCATAGTACTCAGATCTAACCAATCCTGGTTCAGTTCCTCATTCTATCATGAAGGTTAATGTGTGTCTTAGGTCCAATTGCTCTCTCTGCCTAACATATTTAATTGTAACTATCAGAGTTATCAAGAATTTCTGTTTCATCAAATAAGAACCTATGTCTAACTTGGAACAGACCATGTTCAGCTACTGCTGATTTCTCAGGTTGGAGTAGTCAACAGTGCTTTCATGTTCTGTAATAAAGAAGAATTAAAGAACATGGAAGGCCCTGTCTTGATAACTGACAGCTACTACATCAGATTACACAGGAAAGTCATTGAAATCCACAAATACCAGGGCCTTCCTGGTATTCAACAAAACCTGGCTACCAGTACTAAAAAATCAAGGCAAAAAACCCTAGAAAGATTCAAAAGCAACTGCAAATGAACTCACCCAGACACATGCTAATGCAGTTGCAAATGCAATTGCTAGTGTAGCTGCAAATGTGAATGCAAATGCAGTTGTGAATGTGATTGCAAATGCAACTGTGAATGAACTTCACTCAGATGCATGTAGATATGCTTCACCCCCGTGAGGAGGCCAAAATATATACCCCACCATACAATTACTCCACACTGTGTCACAGAGAGAAGCACATCTCACTGTGATACACCTGTGAAGATGCCAGTCATAAATGTGGGTGAAAATATAGAAGCAAAAACTACCAGATCATAGCCACATAGCCTGGAAAACCCACAACAGCCAGCTGATTTGTGATTCTTGAAGGCTTGATTTGTGAAAGCCTTTGATAATACTACCACACAAGATTTATATCAGGATAAAATGGAGGATACCATTCTCAGCAACTTAGAAAATGGGCAAGACAAAAATGTATTTAATAAAGTTGCTACTCAGGTTGATATCGTGGAGGATCATTATTTCCCCCCTATGTCTTCCAAGGTTGTATATCTTATAGTATTCTTGAAATCTACTTTCCTTTAAAAAATAATAAATTATAGATCAGTTCAGCGGTAATATTAATCTTCCATATTAGCTCATTTCAGGGAGTGAGGGAATTAAATATCTAAGAATCTCATCAGCAGTATAAGTTATCCTTTTGGAAACTTTTGTTACAAATAAACTGAAATTAGCCATTTTTTGCCTTAATCATGTATTCAGCATGTCAACATTGGTTTATATGCAGTCCTAATTATCCACGTCACAACAGTTTCATATCAATTACTTAAGACCCATGGCTAGAAATATATATATATATTTAAAAATCCTTATAATAAAATAATCCCAGTTTAGCTATATTAATGCTTTATGTTGATAAAAGGCACTGACTGATTGAGCTATATTAATGAAAAGTAAAAAGGGTTTTATTTGATATTGATTGGGATGGACAAGAAAATTCAGATTCTCTGAAGATGGAAACTAAAAAGCATGCTATTCATTTTTGAAGGATATCAATATTTAAAGCATCAGTAATCTGAATATAGATAAATATGATATTCAAATCAGAGCACTTAACAGACTACTGTGCTGGTAAAAAAGGAGCCTGATGTGTCACCATCACTATGATAAATGGTGTTTGATTGAATCAAATGCACATATTTTAAGGATTTTACCATCAATGACATTTTCTGGAAAACAAGCACCATCAATGGAAGGCAAAGCATTTATGCTGGTGTATTGTTGAAGGCTTTCATGGCTGGAATCACTAGGATGTTGTGGGTTTTACGTTCAGAGGATCCTCTGAAAATGCCAGCCACAGATGCAGGTGAAACATCAGAAAAGAATGCTACTGGAACATGGCCATATAGCATGGAAAATCCACAACATCTATTATGCTGGTTTCTGTACTTACATGGAACTTTGTTTTGCAAGTAGCCATTCTACTTTCATATTAGTTCTTTGTGATGGGATGCTGTCCAGATGTAATCTAGCTCACCCAATGAAGCCACTGCACTGTAATGAGATGATTCTGTTTACCTCAGTTTAGTTGTACTTGATTAGTACAGTAATACAATGCAAACGGAATAAGGCTTCAAACCTTGTCCTCTTGAAACATCACAGTAGATATTAGCTTCATACAGGCATCAGAAATAAGTTGGAGTATATCACTTTGTCAGGGCGAACTGCCTAATATAGTGCCCAAGGCAAACACAACATTTCACCCTGCCTACCACTTGGGAAGGTCATATGGGGGTCACATTGCCTGCCACCACCCTTGCAACTGTGCTCCTGCCCAAGCATCATGTGGAGGTTCAGAGTAGGGGCACAGTTAAATGCCGAGCTGGCCAGCACAAGTTCAACCCATCCCAAACTCCTCATGGAGTTTGAAGCAGAATTGGTCTGTTTGATTCTGGGATTGGCTTAGTCAGACCCAGCTTTAAACTGCAGGCTTTGAGCCTGCAGCTTAAAGCTCAACACAAGCTATGCTGAGACCAGGATCAAATTGAGCAGTCAGGTTGACTGACCCCAGCTTTAAACTGTTGGCTCTACGCCAAGCTCTAAGCTTGAAGACTGCATTTTAAAACTGGACCCAAAATAAACCACTGAACAGGCCAGTCTTGATTCTAACTCCTCGTGGAGTTCAGGAGGAGGTGCAGTTGCAATGGGGGTGGTGGTTTGGCAATGTTGTACCTGGGGCTTCAGCCCCCTTGTGACCCCCTGTTTATGCTACTTTGTACAATTAATTGACTATTCCAGGGTCCATCCTGTGCAAAGCAAATTCAATCAACAAGTCTGGACCAAGCATTTTAAAAATCATAGGGGGGAAAAGTGTTGATACATGCCAGTGGTATCTACATGAAGCAGGGAAAGTGCATTCCTAAGGTTCTTGGATTTGACTCCATTAATATGAATACACCAATATGAAAGACTTGAGATTGTATTGATTTAATAGCTCTTCCATGGTAGGCCTGGATTAATTACATCAATTATTTCTATACTTAGGGTGCTAAAGTCATATCTTCAATTTCCACACTATCATTAGTCAATGATCATGGTTTCAATGAACCAAATTACCATGATAGATTTGCACTAAGCTGTACAATAAATTATTGGAACCTAAAAAAAATCTTTTAAAAAACAATCAGATTTTCTAAAAACAGTGACAAAGTGGACCATCATTATTAATAATTTCCCCCTTATTCTCAGTGAGATTCAATGGATAATTAAGAAGAAATTGTTCCAGAACAATGAACTGACTTGTTTCTAATAGTCATAGTGTCTATGTAATTTTATTATGTATCTGTTATCCACGTTATGATGTAGTACTTCATGATGATATTTTTTTCAAATTAATGGACATTCAAAGATACAAATACTCATTGATCAGTAGGGATCTCTTCTCCCTACCTATGAATAAGCAACCCACCATATCCTTGCCCAACTAATTATGGCCTAAACAGTAAGTAACAGACAGCAAAAGCTGCCTCATGAGAGAGAGAAAGCAATAAAAACGTCTCCCTCCAGCCTCCCATTGGATGGCAACTTTTGACTTATAACCAATTTGGCCTCATGTTTTATTCCAGCTAGACTGGGACAAATAAATCCCCAGCTTACCAGCCAGAAACGCCTCTTGATTCAGTGCCCAATAATGACATGAGACCATGGATTTAACTAGTTTATTTAAAGCAGTTAATCTGCAACAATTATTAAGTGTGATAATATTTGAGAGTGGTTTGCACTAGGAAATCTGGCCATGGCTGTCCTTTGTTTTGGTAAATCCATCCTGGCTCCAAACTCAGCCAGTGGCTGCCACCAGCCTTACTTGTCATTACCTGCACATACAGTACAAAGAGATAACTAGTCCCATCCCCCTTCCCTTGAAGCCACTACCAGGTTTTGAAAGATGTTGCTGAACAGCAAAGGCTATCATTCACATTCCCCATCCTGATGTAAAGTAAGTGATGATCTTCTCCCTACCTATAAATAAGCTACCCACCCTATTCCTGCCAAACAAGGGAATTAGCCTTGCTTAATACCCCTTGCCCCATCTGCCAATTATAATAGCATATAGACCCTGATATAGATCAGGTGAGGCATAATGGGAAATGGGAAATGCAACTCCCACCACTACCTAAAACTACCTTATGAGTGGCAAAATTTGGTTTTTGCTGAGGTCTGTCAACTTTGGAGAGTTTAACTGCCCCTTGCCCCCAAGTACGCCTTTGTAAAAGCTTGTTCAAAACTAGATTAAGCCCGGGTAACAAAACTTTTATTCTATTTAAATCTGTAACTATCTTGTGATAAGTGTAAATCCTTGGGTTTGCACTAGATCATTTTCATACAAATACAACAAAAGGATGTCAACCAATTGCCCTTTCACAAAACTTGATAGAGAAAAGGCGGGAGTTGGTTTTATAACATCCCCCTTTTACTACACCACTGTACACTGGTGAGCGGGTACAATCCCAGTTGCATCCCAATTTCACTGATAGCAGCCCTTCAAATACTTAGAGCTCCTCAGGCTCCTCTTCTCTAGAGTGAACATTCCCAAGTCCCTCAGCTTTTCCTACAGGCATCTGATGATCCCTGTTTATCTCCTCTGTACTCACTCCATTCTGTTCACGTCCTTTTTGAAGTGCAGACTTCAGAATGGCATACACCATGTGCAGCCTGACCAATATGGTTACACCATGACTATGACATTTTGTGATTTGCATCTTATGCCTCTGTTGATATACCTAAGACTGCATTTGCCTTTTTTGCAGCTGCATCACACTGGCTGCTCATATTTAGTTTGCAGTCCACTCGTACCCCAAGATCTTGTTCAAACACACTGCTACCCAGAAGTGTATCCCCCATTCTAAATGTGTGCTTCTTATTTTTGTTACCCAGATGTAGAACTCTGCATTTTTTTTCTTGTTGAATTGCCCCTTGTTCATATCCACCCACTTTTCAAATGTGAAAGTAGACAATGGGGCATCACCATCATTTCTGAAGATTACCAAATGTTATTATATTTAGAAATTGAATACAGTGTATTTAATAATATGATCACATGGTTTGTCATTGTCTGCCTCTGTGTCTGCTGAGTTTCTGAGATCTGTCAAGATCAAGCTAGCCTGGGCCATCAATGTTGAGCTAGATAGACAGCAAGCATGTGACACATGCCTAGTGTATGCGGAATTATTGGTACTATTAATACAACTACTCATTGTGACATCACCAGGCCGCAACCTCATGACATGACCCTATCCATAACACTATTAGACCCCACCCAATGAGTCTCAGAGATTAGGGAGGACATGGTCATCATTCCCTGCCCTTCTACATACTCACCATTAAATTTCTGATTCTGAACATGAAATGAGGTATGCACTGACATTTTTAATTATGGAAATAGTAAGCAACTAAATTATATCAGGACTCTTGTTCTTAATTAGGCAACTGCACACAAATACCAGCTGCTGGATCAAGTGTTCCCAAGAAGGCCTTTTGACAGACAGTATTCCAATTACCAAAGGAGTCAAACAGGGCTGCGTCCTGGCCCCCACGCTCTTCAATCTTTTCTTAAGTGACTTCCCCTCTGCCCTCTCAGCAGTGAACAGCCATGCCCCAAAACTGGGTACATCCCATGTATCAATTCTGCTCTATGCAGATGACGCTGTCCTTCTCTCTCGATCCAGAGTTGGCCTCAGACGCTTAATGAAGTGCTGTGTGGATTACTGTGAATCCAACAAACTGACAATAAATTATGAAAAAACCAAGGTATTGGTCTTCTCTAGGCGCTTTAAGAAGCTCACATGGGCAATTAAAAGCACCCAAATTGAACAGGTTAAGTGCTATAAATACCTTGGCCTCTCATTCTCCTTTAACCTTTCATGGGCAACCCAGAGGAAGGCCGCTCTCCTAGCTACATCTAATAGTATGTCAGCACTACTACGTTTCTTTTACAGCAGTGGCCACTCCTTTATCCCTCCTGCCCTCAAATTTTTCAATGCCAAAGTCAGCCTCAAGATTGCTTTTACAGAGTCCCAATTTGGATCTAAGCCATTAACTACTCCTTGAATTCTCTTCAATCCAAATTTTTTCATTAAGATAACTGGACTCCCAAATTGCATGTGCCCTATGCAGCCCTTTTGTCTTGAGTTAGGTCAAAACTCCTTGGAATCAGCCGCTATTGAGGACTTTTAGATTCTGGCTTCATGTAATTCATTTTCTCTCAGACTGTAACTCCCTGGTCCACCATCTGCTCTCTGGACACCCATTCCAACCCCTGGTTTTCCATTATTGAAGAAAAAATTGCCTCTAACGGACTGTCAGTGGATTCACTTTGCCCTTTGTCCCATCTAGAAGCTTATAGGAAATTATTAAAAGTTGTCAACTATTATTAGAGAGTTCTCTACCCTAATCACCAGAAAGCCAAGAAAACGCAGTTCCCCTGTATTTTTCTCTCCCATTTCCACGGGGTCACTCTACACTACCTGTATTGCTTAATAAACTCCTGTTCAAAGGGAGAGTTTTCATAATGTCTACCCAGGTTTAATAAGCTATGCCTTCTGGCTCCATTACATGGCAGATTTAATAAGCAAGAAAAGGCTAAAAGATTGTGCCCATGTAACGATGGCTCAGTTGACTCTCTGGCCCACCAATTACTTCACTGTCTCAGATTCAAGGAAATCAAATCCAAGTATGTGAATCTCACTCCTTTACATTTACCCGATCTCCCCGATTTATTTAGATTACACTACTTGTTGGACAACCCTGATCCTTCTCTCTGTATGATAGTGGCAGACTTTCTCCTGGAAATTACTAAATGCCAGTAGATTTCCTTCGTCCTCACATGTATATCCTGCATTGTATATGCTTTTAATCTGTTTTTATTATTGTTGTACTGCTGTCTATGCCAATAAAGGCTTGCTTCGAATTATATCAGGACAAAGTAAGCAAGTAAATATTCTTAAATGAATTTAGGCAGAATTAGTTCGATTTTTTAAAAAATGCAGGTAAACCAAAGCATATTTACAGGGGCAAAATCAGGATTTAATAAGCCTTGTAATTGTTTTTAGATAACAAACATATGGGTCAGTAACAGAGACAGAAAAGTAGATTAGGTGTGATTCAATCAGCTGCACTGAGAATTTGATGTGTTACATTTTCCTGTTAACATTTAACAAGAAGTAGAAGATGAAATGTCATTAGGGTTAATGTGGAATTATTTGATTGAAAACCCTGGTGTACTACAGAATGAAAAGAGGAATTTGGCACTCACAATCAACCAAACAAAAGAACTTTAAATAAAGAATAGAGGGAAAGATTTATTTTGTTAGTAAAGATGGAGGGCTTGATATCATTATTCAGTTCAGGATATTTTTAAAAATAACACCCTTTATTTAAGTAGAAAGAAATGCCAGCTCTTAGGCAACTCAGTGGTGTTACTTGCATAAAAAAACATTGCAGGAAGGTAAGACGGATAATCAATCAATACCCATAGTGTTGGAGTGAGAGCAACTCACCATGCCTGCACATTGGACATAAATCTTTCTAAGTGTGTAAGTGTTATCTCTTGATGGGATGTTCCTCTCTTTGTCTGACCCTGGTGACCTCACTCTGACCTGTCTTCTTTCTCTCTCGGTAGTTATTGTTCTTTGCCTCACTTTCCACAGGAACCTACATGGAACCAGATGCTTCTACAGGTCTTTCCATAGTTGCACTTACATGATGCTGGAATAGCTGATCCCCTGTATAGGGAAATGCATTCTTTAGATTAGGATTTCTATCTTTCTTTCAACGCAACAGCAATGTGAGCAGAATCTACTTGAATAAATGTAAGTTTCACCTTTTTGCTATTTACTTCTTGGGAGGACTGATTTTACTGGACTCAATATCACGCTTCTATGACTGAGCAAACTTTGCTATTTTAACCAAATATACCCAACACATGGATCCACAAAATCTCTGTAGAGCAGTATAGATTTGACAGACCTCTAACTCAGGACATATATGTTGTATTTTAAATATATTTTAAAATATTGTAAGCCACCTTGAGTCCCCTGCAGAATTCAGAGAAACAGATCAAATAGGTAAGGAGGAGCATTATACATAAAATATTATTACAGCTGTGAGCTGGTCCATGACTTAAATCCTGTAAACCAGGGTGAGAGCATTTTAGGGGGGAGAGAAACAACACTGATCTCATTGTGGCGGTCTATTGTAGACCTCCATGCCAGTCTGAAGAGATGGATGATACATTCTTGGAACAGATGACCAAACTTCCAGAAAGGAAAGAAGTAGTAGTAATGGCAGATTTCAATTATCCTGATATTTGTTGCGAGTCAAACTCTTCCATGACAATCAGGTCCAACAAATTTCTCACTTGCCTTGCAGACAATTTCATGGTCCAGAAGGTGCAAGAAGCAACAAAGATATTTTAGATCTGCTCCTAACCAATAATGGTGACCTGGTTAGTGGAGTGCAAGTGGTAGGATCCTAAGGTGGGAGTGATCCTGTGTTCCTGGAGTTTGTTATACAGTGGAAAGGAGATGCTAAGGATAGTCACACACACATTCTAGATTTTAAGAAAGCAAGTTTCAATAAGCATAGGAATCTACTGGGTGCGATCCCATGGTAAAAAAAAACTAAAAGAGAAGAGAGTGTATGATGGCTGGGAGTTTCTTAGAAGTGAGATCTTGAAGGCACAATTTCAAACAGTTCAAATAAAGAGGAAAAGTGGGAGGTGTCAAAGGAAACCAGGATGGCTGTCTAAAGAACATTCAACTGAGCTAAGATTGTAAAAAGACATGTACAGGATATGGGAAAAGGAGGAAATCACCAAAGAGGAATTCAAACAAATAATGAGGATGTGTAGGGAGAAAGTCAGAAAAGTTAAAGCTCACAATGAGCTGAGGCTTTCCAGAGAGATTAAAAACAAAAAAAGGCTTTTTTGGTTATGTCCATAGCAAAAGGAAGAAAAACGATAAGATAGAATCACTGCATGGAGGAGATGGCAAAATGCTAACAGCGGATGGAGAAAAGGCAGAACTACCCAACACCTTCTTTGCTTCAGTCTTTTCCCAAAAAGGAAACAGTGCTCATCCAGGTGAAAATGAAACAGATGATACAGTAGGAGGACATCCGCACAGAATAAAGAGGTAGTGCAGGAATACCTAGCTACTTTAAACAAATTCAAATCTCCAGGGCCTGATGAACTACATCCCAGAGTATTAAAAGAACTGGCAGAAGTAATCTCAGAACCACTTGCTATAATCTTTGAGAAGTCCTGCAGAACAGGAGAAGTCCCAGTGGACTGGAGGAGGGAGAAAAGGAAGACCCTAGTAATTACCATCTTGTCAGCCTTTCATCAATACCAGGGAAGATTCTGAAGCAGATTATTAGACAGACGGTTTGTCAGCACTTGGAAGGAAATACTGTGATCACAAAAAAGTCAGCATGGGTTTCTGAAAAACAAGTCATGCCAGATTAATCTTATCTCTCTCTTTTTTGATAGTGTGACAAGCTAGATAGGTGAAGGGAATGCTGTGGATGTAGCATACCTTGATTTTAGTAAAGCTTTTGACAAGGTACCCCATAATATTCTCACAAGTAAGCTAGTAAAATGTGGACTGACAGTGCTACTATTAGATGGATTTGTGATTGGTTGATTGACCGAACTCAAAGGGTGTTCATTAATGGCTCATCATCCTGGAGAGAAGTGACTAGTGGGGTGCCACAGGGTTCTGTCCTGGCCCCATGCTATTCAATATTTTTATCAACGACTTGGATGATGGAATAGAGAGCATGCTAATCAAATATTCAGGTGACACCAAATTATGAGAGGTAGCTAATACCCCAGAGGACAGGGTCAGAATTCAAAATGACCTGGACAGATGAGAAAGCTGGGCCAAAGCAAACAAAATGAGTGTCAACAGAGATAAATGTAAGATACTACACTTAGGCAGAAAAAAATGAAATGCACAGATATAGGATGGGTGACACCTGGCTTGACATGCAAAAGGGCTCTGGGAGTCTTAGTAGACCGCAAACTGAACATAAGTCAGCAGTGTGATGCGGCAGCCAAGAAAGCAAATGTGATTCTGGGCTGTATCAATAGGAGCATAGTATCTAGATCAAGGGATGTAACTGTACCTCTTTATTCTAGATCAAGGGATGTAACTACCTCTTTATTTAACTAGGTGGTTAGACCTCACCTGGAATATTGTGTACAGTTCTGGCACCGCAATTTAGGAAGGATATTGACAAGCTGGAATGGGTCCACAGAAGGGTAACCAAAATGGTAAAAGGTCTGGAATCCATGCCCTAGAGGAGAGACTTAGAGAGCTGTATATGTTAAGTTTGGTGAAGAAAAGATTAAGAGGTGACATGATAGCCATGTTTAGATTTTTGAAGGTATGGCATGTTGGTGAGGGAGCAAGCTTGTTTTCTGTGACTCTAGAGACTAGGGCCAGGAGTAATGGGTTGAAGGTCAAGGAAAAAACATTCCACCTAAACATCAGGAAAAACTTCCTGACAGTAAGGGCTGTTCAAGAGTGGAATGGACCACCTCGGAGTGTGGTGGAGTCTCCTTCTTTGGAGGTTTTTAAAGAGAGTCTGGATGGCCATCTGTCAGGAGTGCTTTGATTGTGTTTTCCTGCATTGCAAGGGGTGGACCTTGATGGCTTGGGATCTTTTCCAACTCTACGATTCTATGATAAGACAGTGTTATTTGGGAGTCATTTGTGTTGACCTTCTGACAAATGTGTTAAGCTAGTTTTTATTTGTGATGGCCTTTGGTAAGAAGTTTTGAACTGTGACATATAGTTTGTTTTATGTGGGGTTTTTTTTACTACAAGCTGCCTAAAATGTCTTTGAGGAAAGCAGGAAATGTTTTACATAAATAACTAAAATATTTAAACTACAGATATTGACATTTGCTCAACTAAATCCCTTTTTTAGACTTTCAGTTCTAATGAGTTATAGTTTTTTTTTTAAATTGACCATGACATAACAGAAGGTAGCATTTATCTTAATTTATCATCATCAGACTATATCAGTTTTAGTGCTGTGGCACATTGCTGGGCTTCTGCCATTTCAACATTTTATTGCTCATAGAAAATATTCCTCTTAATCACTTGTTCTTCCAGCTAAAAATGTCTAAAGGAAACTTTCATGTAAGAGTGGTTGCTCTGATATAGCAGCTGAGTTCTTTCTAGATCCTAAATCCAGGGTTTACATTAAAATTATATTGACAGAATGCTAGTTAGACAATTATTATTCAGCAGGTGTTCTGGCAGAACAAAGGCCCCTTCTGCCCATGCAGAATAATGCATTTTCAATCCACTTTCAATGCACTTTGTAGCTGGATTTTACTGTGCGAAGTAGCAAAATCCACTTGCAGACAATTGTGAAAGTGGATTGAAAGTCCATTATTCTGCATGTGCGGAAGGGGCCAAAGTTACCATACATTTAATCCAACTGTCCACTTAAGCTCCCCCCAAAAGGCCAGCTGGGCCCTTGGGGGGCCAGCAGAAGCCTTCCATCTCCCCCCACCTCCCCCAAAAAGCCAGCTGGGTCCTTGGGAGGCTGGTGGAAGCCTTCCCTTTCCCCCCACTCTCCCCAAAGGGCCAGCTGGGCCCTTGGGGACCTGACAGAGGCCGTCCCTTTCCCTGCCACCCCATTTCCCTCACTCCTAGCCTTCTTTTGCCTCCCTCCCTCCCCTCCCACTAACTCAGCTGGCATTGTTCTGAGAGGTGGTGATTTTGGGGTGAGTTAGTGCAAAAATCATGATAATCCATGTAGACCTGTGTTTTCCAAGCAGGTTTTTGTGCCACTGCTGTGCCACAGAGCATGGGATGTGTGATCGTTGTGTTTAGCACATTGCCAAGGGCATGAGCTGCAATGTGCTGGTGATTTTGGGATGACCAAGTGCAAAAATCAGGAGGATCCATGAGGATCTGTGTGTTTTAACTACATTTTTGTGGCATGTAGGTGGCATGTAGCATGGGATGCAGGATTATTTAACTACATTTTTGTGACTGTGGTGGCATGTAGCATGGGATGCAGGATTATTGTGTTCAGACATGTGGCCTAGGGTGGGTAGGGTTCTTACAGCCTCCAGATGTTCAGGAATCCATAATTCTATCAGTTTCTGCCAGCATGGCCAATTGGCCATGCTGACAGGGGCTGCTGGGAATTGTAGTTCCTGAACATCTGGAGAGCCGCAGGTTCCCTACCCCTGGTCTAGGGGTATGAGCTGTGATGTCCAGGTGATTTTTGGGAGACCAAGTGGAAAAATAATTAGGATCCACGAGGAACCATTTTTTTCAAGCAGGTTTTTGTGCCACTGTGGCACCACAAAGAGTGGGATGTGTGATTGTTGTGTTCAGACATGTGACTAATGGCTGGAGTTATGATGTGCAGGTGATTTTGTGATGGCTTAGTGCAAAAATCATGGGGATCTGTGTTTTTCAAGCAGGTTTTTTCATTAATATTTTAAAACTCTTTCTTATAACATAATCTAGTTTTGTGTACCTCTTTTTGTTCTTATTTAAGTATTAACTGTATGAACTAATATACCTTTCGGTATATCTTTTGGTATATCTTTTTTATGCTTAAAATGGTCATTAGGGCAGCAAACTGGTTGTTAAATTATTTGAATCGCTGAGGCCCTTTCTGCACAGCCAAGGGAGAGAGCCTGCATCGGCATTAATCATGCTGATGAAGGCTCTGGGGCCGTTCGCACAAACAGCCCCATGGGCTGCACAACTGTTGGAGCAGGCTCCGCACAGCCACACAGCTCCCTTGCCTCCTGCTGGTAGCCGTTGCTCTGCTGTCACTCTGAGGAGGCCAGGGGACACGCACACTTGGCCAAAGCGACGGCTGCAGCTATGGAGGCCAGGGGGCATGTCCCCATGGCTCTTCAGAGTGATGGCAGCCAGCAGGAGGTAAGGAGGCATTTGGGGCCAGGGAGGGGAATATGCCAGCTTCCACCCACTGCTGTTCGCATGGCAGTGGATGGAAGCCGGCGTTTGCAGAAAACCTCGCTCCCCGAGCGAGTTTTGAAAACACCATTTTGGCAGGAACAGAGCACCGATTTGGCAGCGGCACCTGTGTGAAGGGTCCCCGCTAAAACGGTGTTTTACCGGACTGAAGTCATTGCTTTCTGCCCATGTGGAGAGGGCCTCAGAACCGGTTGTTAAATTATTTGAATCCCACCACTGGAAGTTTGGAACCGGTTGTTAAATTATTTGAATCCCACCACTGAGTAGCAGGATAATATTTGTATCAGTACTCACTTCATTTGCAAAATAAAGAATTATAATCTGACCTGAATCATACCCATTGTTTCAAGGACAGTTAATGGTATCGAATCTGAACAAAATTATTTCAGGTATTCAAGAATGGTCAGAAACCTTCAAATATTTTTTTGGAACTTCAGTATCTGGGTCATTCTGTTGTCTGTGTTTGAAGTCTAAAGTATAGACTTAAAATGGAATAGAGGAAATGTAACTCAAATACCAAGCAGTGTTACATCCCTCTAAGTCCATTGACTTGAAACCCATTCTCAATTATAATTCTCAAAAATGATCTCAATTTGTAATATAAAAGCTAATTTGAGAGCTCCTTCATTATTTTGTCATGTTTACATTGATCTCAATTAATGCATTACACTACTGTTCATGTTCCCACAGCAATACGTAGTGCAGGTTTGTTTTGCAGAGTAAACATGATAGTTCATTAGCAGTGGCTTACTAATTTGCTCTGAACTGACTATAGACAGGGCTGAATCTGAACAAGGCCTTCCACAATTTAGAGGTGACCAGATACAAAACAGTACACAATCCCTGGAAGAAATGTTAAGCCGAAGTTGCCATGTAGGTTGTCTTCTTTATTATATTGTCAACTAATGCAGGAAAGTGTTTCTTGTGGTATATCTAAATTATAAGGAAGGGAGTGAACAAACTGGCCTTGCCTTCCAACTAACCAGCCTGTATAGGATCATCATAAACATCTCTGGGATTAGGTCAAAGTGCCACTAGGATTAAATAAAAGGTTTTAAAATAGTTTCAGCCATAGATCAAGTACTAATGAACTACTTCCATCTGTTCTACATGCCTTCAAAAACCTGTTTAACTTAGTTCAAAGCATTTTTAAATAGCATCTTCAAGACTGGCTGTTGTGGGTTTTCCAGGCTGTGTGACTGTGGTCTGTTAGTTTTTGCTCCTATGCTTTGCCTGCATCTAGGACTGGCATCTTCAGAGGTATGTCACTGTGAGATATGTTTCTCTCCATGGCACACACGTTACCATGACAAGCCTCTGAAGAGGCCAGCTACTGATGCAGGCACAATGTTAGGAATTTACCTTAAAAGCCCCTTGCCTGTTTCCCAAACTGTTTCCACTAAGACCCTACTGTAGACTAATTTTCTTCAAAGTCCTTCTTTGGTTGCTTTAGGCTCGTTGACTGAAAAATAAATGCATATGCAAATAGGTAATATAAAATGATGTATGCCAGGCACTACTAGGAACAGTGGGATTTCTGCAATAAGCAAATAACTTCTACCCACCTTATTTCCTTCTGATTGTCTACAGCTTATTTCTTTGGCTGCTTGCTGTTTAATTGTGTCCTTATGATTATTGGTTTGGATTGGTTATGGCCCATTAATATTTACAAGATGAGATGAGGTTTTCAGCTTACGTTAGCCATTCACTTCCCACAAGCTAAGGAATTATAATAACCCATTCAGAACAACAAATCCTTCTCGCCTATATTATATCAAGTTTATTACTGCCTAATCATCCCTATTCTTATCTTCACTGTTGGTTATTGTGAAACACCATATCAATTATACTACACAGCAAAGAAAGAATTGTTCTGTATTGTCTCAGTAGACTAGCCTTTATTTCCTATCATGTAACATAAAGTGTAGACCATACTACACAAAATTATAAATCAACCTGAATCTACAAATGAGTAACAATATTCATAAATGTGGACTATAATGCAGGGGCATAGTACATGCTTTGCCTACAGTAGGCATTAAATTTAGTCTTGGATCAGTGGGCTAACACTGTGTTAAACCTTGGAGTAGGCTTGGAGATTCGGGTGCAACAAATACTGGATTTGGCTCAAATCGGGACAAATTTAGGCCAAAATTGGCCGAATATGTCCTGCTCGAATATGAACGAATCTGAATGCAAGGTATTCGGGCTTTTAGGGGGTATTTTTTGGTGTTTTTTCGCGTTTTGGCCTGCCCAGGACACATTTTTAAGGCTAGTGGCACCACAATTTCAAGATATCATCCAGAGACTGTTTTGATGATACTAACCATGTTTGGTGAAGTTTGGTTTAGGGGGGGCCAAGGTTATGAACCACCAAAGGGGGTGCCCCATCCCCCATTGTTTCTATGGGGAGCTAACAGGAGATGGGGCTACCCATCCGAGGGTCGATAACTTTGGCCCTCCTGGACCTAACGTCACCAAACATGGGTGGTATTGTCAGAACAGTCTCTGGATGAGACCCTGAAATTTTGGTGCCACTAGCTTTAAAAGTGCACCCCTGACAGGCGCCCCAAGAAATTGCCCAAGAATCTCTGCTTTACAGTGTCTTGGCTCCGTTGTAGCCAATGGGGAACTTCTGAGTGTGTAAGCAGGCTGCACATTTTTGAGGATAGAGGCACCAGACTTTCAAGGTGGCTCCAGGAGACCCTCCTGGTAATAGCATCTAGGCTTGGACAACTTTACTTCTGGGGGTTCCGTTTTATGGACCCCAAAAGGCTTATTTTGTTTCCCCACTCCTGCATGTGAAGCTGCTGGCGGAGTTCTCTCAGAACTCTTTCAATGCACCCCCTCCCACCACTCCCCAGAAGCAAAGTTCACCAAGACTGGATGCTATTACCAGGAGAGCCTCCTGGAGCCACCTTGAAAGTCTGGTGCCTCTACCTTGAAAAATGTGCAGCCTGCTTACAAGATCCTTTCCCTTTAAGAGCCTGGATTTTAAGGGAGGGGCAGAGAGGCCAGGCTAGAAAAACTAGGAAAAAATAGCTACAGGTTCTAGCAAACCACTGCAAACCATCTGAATCCCACCTCGGCTGCTTCTGTTTTTGAGTATTTTCTGGTGGCAATATCAAAGTTCAAATAAAAATGACATGTTATCCTTTCCTTGGTAAAGAAACTCTGGTGCATCTGGGTTTCTGTTTCCTGGCTCTTGAATAGCATAAGCAGAAATTACCTGACACTCCTTTAGGATCAACCAGTATGGTCATAAACAGTTACGTTCTTCTAAGTGCATAGAAGTCAGTGGGTTCAGAAGGGTATAACCTCTGCTTAGGTTCACGCTGAATATAACCCACTTTTGTACACAAACACATGGAATTAATGGTTTTAGCTTTTGGACCTCATTTAACCTTTTTTTTAAGGTTTCTATGGCATTACTGAGTTAGATATTCAAGGTCTGCATTGTTTTTGTCCTTTTACTTCCATCAGAGCTCATACAATTTGCAACTCTTGCATGAATGCTTTGTACAGGTGAATGGTATTTTCTAAGCGCCTTTTTATACAAGTGAAATCATTTTGATTCATTATTACATAAAACAAACTCAGCCTTTCTCAAATACTAATGATAATAATTTACTGTTAAACCAAGATGTTTGCAAGAAAATTGGTGTACTGTTAGCAATATACAAAGCAAGGAGTGTCAGAATCACACTGAATAGAAAGTGCATACATAAATAAGTATGTCCACCTAGAATCAAAAACATGTCACTAACATTATTTTAAAAGGTTGCTCACTTTTCTTGATGCTAAATGAATCAACAATTCAATACAGGTTTATAAATTAGCTTCGGGGGGTGTGCAATCTGGATGCTGAAGAGTCAGAAATGGCTCTTCTTTGTACAACTATTTTGAATGGTGCTGTATCAAAGCAAATTATGCCTGCTTATTATTTTCAAGAATAATAAAACATCACTGGAAGTAACAAAAAGAAAATGCATTTGAAAAGCCTGAAATAAAAGAATTTCTCTTCATAGCTGCAGGAGAAATCACATTGAATTCTAAATATAATTCTGCAGTTGTGAAAAAAGAACAGTAAAAATTACTCCAGAGAGATTTTGTTTTAGAACTGATAAATGTAGAAGACAGAGGATCACATTATAACCTCAGCAGAATTAAGGGGTAAATAATTTGTTGATAAAGAATTTCAGGCAGCCAGGGCAGGTATGCTGCATATTTGAATGTTGCCCCATTGGGGATGGGGGTGGGGGTGGGCAATCTCCAGTACCCAGAACATTTAAAGGAAACGGGTTCTGCCTGGATATGTACCTTACTAGCTATACTTCTTTTGATAGTGTGCTGGTAATTTCACTGTGTGTCGTTCAAAAATACAGCTGCAGCAGCCAGTGGTGCAGTCCAGGGACACCTTTTTACCATCTGATAAAGCAAACTGTATAAACAGGTGTTTAGACAACAGGGCTTATTCCCGCTCAATTTCTAATAGAAATAAATAGTGGGATTAAAGAAGTTTCTGATTAGGTAAGGTTGACTCACTTTCTATGTGATTTAGTTCACTTAAGTCATCTGGAGCAATATCGTGCGGGCAACTTTCTGCAATGTACATCTTAAATTTAAGGATAAGCCTCATCCAAATCCCTCAGCAGCATGCTGATAAATGTTGTTATTCAACATCATTCCTCTACACTGGTCATTGGGAGGGTTTAGTTGAAATGTTCAAACTGTGATATTTCCCTTCTCAATAATTTGGTGTGTCAGCTTCCCCATCCCACAGCTGCCTCAGGGTTGCTGGTCTAACAAATTGAACAATACCTAATATGCACTAATCTTGCTTATTACTTAGGGTCTAACCAGTGCAAAGCAGGCCTATATAGCTTAACAACCCACCAACAATAATAATGTGAAGCAGGAATGGAATGGAAAACTCTTCCAGGCAATTTAAAATAAACTCCCTAAAAGTCTTTCTTGCCCCTGGGCAGCAAGCTATTCTCACATTTCTAGAAGTGTTTGCTCCAACCAAGCAGTGGAAACTGTAAAAATCATTCAAAGCTTCACAAAGAGACCATTTTGACTGACTGGGAGCAGTCCAAGCAACAGGGCTGGCTAATCAAACTGGGTTCTCTGCAACTCTGGACTTATAATTTAATTTTAATACCTTATTTTCTTCCTAATAGGGACTCAAACTGGCTCACAACATTATTCTTCCTTCCTACATTTCATCCATGCAACAATACGTTTATGAGGCAGGTTGGAATGAGAGTGTATGACTAACCCAAGTTTACCTATTACGCTTCTGTGTTAAGGTAAGGATTCATACCTGGTTCTTCCAGATCCTAGGCTTATATTCTTAATTACTGTGCAATGCTGGCACTAAGGTACCAGCAATATTGGATCCCATTTAATTAGAATCTTGCTTGGCTGCACAGTTACTCATAATGAAGTTACAACCAATTTACTTAACTTTTTCCCTATAGAACTTGTGAGCTTGACAAAGTATAAATACCAATGCTTAGCGGAAGAAGTTTTCAAAAATGCCCTAAAAGTATTTTACGTAGTTTCCATGGAAAATCACTTGTGGCTTGTCATTTACACATCAGTAGCATGAAGGGTAGAAGAAAAAATAGAAATGAACTGAAGAAACTAAAAGTTATAGCACAACGGTTTGTGTAAAAAATATCTGTGTAAAAAATATCTGTGTAAAAAAATCTGAAAATTATATTTTTAAACAATCTTTTTACTCACTGGGATTTATTTATTCTTACCAGTGTTACCTTTCGGGAGCAACAGCCGCAGAAGGCCATTGCGTTCACATCCTACATGTGAGCTCCCAAAGGCACCTGGTGGGCCACTGCGAGTAGCAGAGAGCTGGACTAGATGGACTTTGGTCTGATCCAGCTGGCTTGTTCTTATGTTCTTATGTTCTTATGTTCTACATAAGACATTTGAAAGAGGGCTAGATCTGAGATTAGCAGTTAATCACCTTGTATTAAACTTTCATTGAGTTTAAGCTAATACGCAAGCATGCAGACAACTCTGCCCCAAATATTCATGATCTCCTTCAACAACCTTTAATGTCAGTACCTATTTTCATTCATATTTATGCCCACACAATTTAAGAGGTCACCTGATGATGAGTGAGAGTGGAGATTACTCAGTATTGATGAATGTTAATTTATGAATGGCCATTCATTCATGAATGACCATTCATAAATTGGGTCCTTTCATACAGTGCTGGACCAGAGATCCAGTAACATGGCATCATTTGCATGATCAACCAGGATCTAGGGTTGAAGCCTCCACCCTCTCGCCTACATCAGGAGACTGATTCCCACTAAAAGGATTCTGGACCAGCAAATCCTGAATCTGGAGAAATCACCTGTCAGGTGGCAACAGGGTGAGACCGTGGCAGAGCTGACTTGGAGCAGAGGTGTAGCTGGGCCATACTGCACCTGGTGCACACTCTGTGTTTTCCAGGGGAGCCCTGCAGTGCCCCCCCTCACACACTTACCTTAGCTCAGCCTAAAAGTACAGGCTGGAAGAAGTGGCCTGTTCACTTGAGGCTGAAAACAGCCTGGTGGGAACTACACTTCCCAGGAGACCTTGGGACTTGCAAGGTCTCCTGGGAAGTGTAGTTCCCAACAGGCCGTTTTCAGCCTCAAGTGAACAGGCCACTTTTCCAGCCTGAACTTTCAGGCTAAACTAAAGTAAGTGTGGGGGAGAGTGGGGGGTGCCATGGGTGGTGGGCTGATTTTCTGCCCCTCAAGTGTGCACCCAGTGCAATGTGCTCCCCTTGGTAGCTCCACCTCTGCTTGGGAGTCAGCCAGCTGGAAGAAACTCAGCCAGCCATAAACAGCAGATGCCAACCCACCCAATATTCTACCAGAGGTGATCCTGGCACTGAGACTCAGGAACAGGGAGGGCAGATAGTGCTGACCTTCTTAAAGGAGGTCAGGCAGGGCAGCCTGCTATTTAAAGGAGTATAGAGGGAAAGACCGGGAAGTTCGTTATTCTAAGGCAAGCATCCATTGGCCAGGAACTTGTCTCTCCTCAGGACTGGATTGGGGGTGGGAGGATCGACCGAGCCCAGGGATGGCCTTTCCTTTGGGAAGTGTGTAAAGGGTGTGTTCAGGAGAAGCCAGAGTGGGGAGGCCAGCTCCATTCCAAGGCAGGTGTAAAGTGGGGAAATTGGGTGAAGAGAAACCCCTTCCTCTTGCTGTATTCTAAGGATCTACACTGGGGTGCTTGCCTAGCTAAAAGTAGGTCTGGAGTTGAAGGGTGAGCTCCTGAGCAATCAAGGAACGTGTGCGTTCTCTTGAAGCCAAGGTGGCAGACCTGGAGAAGCTGAAAGAGGCAGAGAGGGTGACAGACGAGGCTTTCAGGGACCTAACAGCCGGGTCCCACTCCCAAGGTGACATCTCTTCAGATGTCATGGAGAATGAAGGCCTTGGGGATGGAGGGTGCCAGTCTGAGGTGGTGGAAGATGCTCCCTTAGATGGGATCCCTTCCTTAACTGGTGATCAGCTATCCTCTCTCGCGACTGAGGGATACCCCTCGGGAGGGTGGGGGCCTTTGGTAGTGGGTGATTCGGACTCGGCCAGGAAATGTAGAGAGTTGGGTTTGTGAGAGGCGTGATGACCGCGATGCCGGCAGGACTTGCCTGCCTGGTGCGGTTAAGGTTGTTGATGTCAACGCTTCGCTTCTAGATAGGCTTTTAGACAGTGCTGGGGTGGAGTCAGCCCAGTTGTGGTCCACATTGGTAAATCACCAAACGCCATTACTGGGAAATGTAGCCGGAGGTTCTGGAAGCTAACTTTAGGTTGCTAGGCAACAGGTTGAAGTCCAGGACCTCCATGCGGCATTCTCGCAGAAATGCTACCCGCTCCAAGCGCAGGGCTTTGTTTTCAGGCAAGCGGAGATACAGGGTCTCAATGCGTGGATGACGAAGGTGGTGTAAGGCAGAGGGTTTCAGATTTGTCAGGAACTGGGGAACCTTTTGGGACAAGTGTAGGCCTGCATTAAACGGACGTGGGCTTCATCTTTAAACCAAAGAGGAACCAGGCTGCTGGCTACCAACATTAAAAAAAAAAGGTGGCAGAACAGCTTTTGAAACCGATCACTGGGGGAAAACCGACAGGAGGTTTGAGGTGACTTCCGGGTTCGGAATACAGTATCTATGCGGGATGCAGACAGAGAGGGAGGTTTTTCTAAATCAACCACGTTATTACAAGCTGGTGAACATAGCAATGTGCATGTGACAAGGGATACGCTTACAAATACGCACTTTGAGGGTAAAGCACATAAATCCCAGGTTAAGGACAGAGACAGGGTGTCTCTATGCTAATAGTAGAAGCATTCGACCCTAAAATGGGGGAACTAGAGTACAGAGTTTTGAAATGGAGGACTTTGATATAGTGGGCATTACAGAGACATGCTGGTGGAAATGAGGAGAACCAGTGGGATGCTGTTATACCAGGTGGCTACAGGCCTCTATAGGGAAGGATACAGGGGATAGGGTGCATTGGGGGGTGGAGCGTTGCCCCTTTAACATCTCCAAAGAGAGCATAGTATCACATAAAATAGACAATGTATGGGGAGTTGGTTCCCCTACAGAATCACTGTGGGATATCAATACCAGGGGTGAAGGACAGTTTAACATTAGGAATATATTATTGTCCCCCTGACCAAAGTGCACAAGAGGATTCTGAGATGGAAAAAAGAAATTAGAGAGGCCAACTAAAACAAAAATGTAGTGGTGAATGGGTGATTTTAACTATCCCCATATAAACTGGAAAAATGCATGTTCAGGTCATAGTAAGGAGAGAGCATTCCTGGATATGCTAAATGACTGTGGCTTAGAGCAGATGGTTGTGGAACCAACCAGGGGAGAGGTGATCCCGGATCTAATTCTATGTGGGACCCAGGACCTGGTGCAGGCCGTCAGTGTTGTTGATCGATAGGGAACAGCCACTCACAATGCTGTCAGATTCAGTATCCTCGTACATGCGAATCGGCGGCAAACTACTAATGTAGTTACATCTCGGCCTTCAGAAAGGGAAATTTCTCAAAGATGAGGGGGATAGTGCGCGCAGGAAGCTGAAAGGGAAAATCAAGAGAGTCGCAAAACCGTCCAGGATGCCGGAGGTTATTTAAAAACACAGTAATAAAAAAGCTCAGCTGGAATGTGTTCCACAGGTTAGAAAAGGCAGCGCCCAGTCCAAAAGAAAGTTGCCACCATGGTTAACAAGAGAGAGGTTGAGGAAATTATCAGAAAAAAGAAAAATGTCTTTTAGAAAATGGAAGTCCAGTTTGGCTGATGAAGAATATGAGAGGGAAATCACAAATGGTGGCTAAAAGAGAAGCAAGTTAGCTGTAAGGGAGGCAAAAAAGGATTATGAGGAACGCATGGCTGCGAACATCAAGTCCAGCAAATAAACAGTTCGGCACATCAAAAAAGCAGGAAGCCAACAAGGGAAGCGGTAGGTCTGCTAGGATGACAAAGGAAACAAAGGGTGTGCTAAAAGATGGCAAGATGGTATCGCGGCAGAAGCTGAATGAATTTCTTTGTGATCTGTCTTCACTCCAAGAGGAGGTGAGGAACATTCCTGCACCTGAACCAAGCTTCTTAAGAGGCTTAACTGAGGAACTAGCTAAGATAGTGGTAGACAAGGAAGAAGTTCTGGCAGCCATTCGGCAACTAAATGTTACCAAATCCCCTGGCCCAGATTGCATTCACCCAAGAGTTCTTAAAGAGCTCAAGCATGAAATTGCTGATCTCACTTTTAATATGCAACTTATCCCTTGGAATCAGGCTCCATCCCTGGAAGACTGGAAGATGGCCAATGCCTAATTCAATCTTTAAGAAAGGATCTAGGGGGGATCTCGAAATTACAGGCCTGTCGGCTCTTGACATCTGTTCCTGGTAAATTAGTAGAATCTATCATTAAAGATAAAATTATAAAACATGTAGAAAAAGCAAGACTCCGCTGAGAAAGAGTCAGCATGGCTTTTGCAGAGGCAAATCCTGTCTTACAAACTTACTAGAGTTCTTTGAGTCCCCCCCCCCCCACCCCCCCCCCCCCCCACCCCCCCCCCCCCCCACCCCCCCCCCCCCCCACCCCCCCCCCCCCCCACCCCCCCCCCCCCCCACCCCCCCCCCCCCCCACCCCCCCCCCCCCCCACCCCCCCCCCCCCCCACCCCCCCCCCCCCCCACCCCCCCCCCCCCCCACCCCCCCCCCCCCCCACCCCCCCCCCCCCCCACCCCCCCCCCCCCCCACCCCCCCCCCCCCCCACCCCCCCCCCCCCCCACCCCCCCCCCCCCCCACCCCCCCCCCCCCCCACCCCCCCCCCCCCCCACCCCCCCCCCCCCCCACCCCCCCCCCCCCCCACCCCCCCCCCCCCCCACCCCCCCCCCCCCCCACCCCCCCCCCCCCCCACCCCCCCCCCCCCCCACCCCCCCCCCCCCCCACCCCCCCCCCCCCCCACCCCCCCCCCCCCCCACCCCCCCCCCCCCCCACCCCCCCCCCCCCCCACCCCCCCCCCCCCCCACCCCCCCCCCCCCCCACCCCCCCCCCCCCCCACCCCCCCCCCCCCCCACCCCCCCCCCCCCCCACCCCCCCCCCCCCCCACCCCCCCCCCCCCCCACCCCCCCCCCCCCCCACCCCCCCCCCCCCCCACCCCCCCCCCCCCCCACCCCCCCCCCCCCCCACCCCCCCCCCCCCCCACCCCCCCCCCCCCCCACCCCCCCCCCCCCCCACCCCCCCCCCCCCCCACCCCCCCCCCCCCCCACCCCCCCCCCCCCCCACCCCCCCCCCCCCCCACCCCCCCCCCCCCCCACCCCCCCCCCCCCCCACCCCCCCCCCCCCCCACCCCCCCCCCCCCCCACCCCCCCCCCCCCCCACCCCCCCCCCCCCCCACCCCCCCCCCCCCCCACCCCCCCCCCCCCCCACCCCCCCCCCCCCCCACCCCCCCCCCCCCCCACCCCCCCCCCCCCCCACCCCCCCCCCCCCCCACCCCCCCCCCCCCCCACCCCCCCCCCCCCCCACCCCCCCCCCCCCCCACCCCCCCCCCCCCCCACCCCCCCCCCCCCCCACCCCCCCCCCCCCCCACCCCCCCCCCCCCCCACCCCCCCCCCCCCCCACCCCCCCCCCCCCCCACCCCCCCCCCCCCCCACCCCCCCCCCCCCCCACCCCCCCCCCCCCCCACCCCCCCCCCCCCCCACCCCCCCCCCCCCCCACCCCCCCCCCCCCCCACCCCCCCCCCCCCCCACCCCCCCCCCCCCCCACCCCCCCCCCCCCCCACCCCCCCCCCCCCCCACCCCCCCCCCCCCCCACCCCCCCCCCCCCCCACCCCCCCCCCCCCCCACCCCCCCCCCCCCCCACCCCCCCCCCCCCCCACCCCCCCCCCCCCCCACCCCCCCCCCCCCCCACCCCCCCCCCCCCCCACCCCCCCCCCCCCCCACCCCCCCCCCCCCCCACCCCCCCCCCCCCCCACCCCCCCCCCCCCCCACCCCCCCCCCCCCCCACCCCCCCCCCCCCCCACCCCCCCCCCCCCCCACCCCCCCCCCCCCCCACCCCCCCCCCCCCCCACCCCCCCCCCCCCCCACCCCCCCCCCCCCCCACCCCCCCCCCCCCCCACCCCCCCCCCCCCCCACCCCCCCCCCCCCCCACCCCCCCCCCCCCCCACCCCCCCCCCCCCCCACCCCCCCCCCCCCCCACCCCCCCCCCCCCCCACCCCCCCCCCCCCCCACCCCCCCCCCCCCCCACCCCCCCCCCCCCCCACCCCCCCCCCCCCCCACCCCCCCCCCCCCCCACCCCCCCCCCCCCCCACCCCCCCCCCCCCCCACCCCCCCCCCCCCCCACCCCCCCCCCCCCCCACCCCCCCCCCCCCCCACCCCCCCCCCCCCCCACCCCCCCCCCCCCCCACCCCCCCCCCCCCCCACCCCCCCCCCCCCCCACCCCCCCCCCCCCCCACCCCCCCCCCCCCCCACCCCCCCCCCCCCCCACCCCCCCCCCCCCCCACCCCCCCCCCCCCCCACCCCCCCCCCCCCCCACCCCCCCCCCCCCCCACCCCCCCCCCCCCCCACCCCCCCCCCCCCCCACCCCCCCCCCCCCCCACCCCCCCCCCCCCCCACCCCCCCCCCCCCCCACCCCCCCCCCCCCCCACCCCCCCCCCCCCCCACCCCCCCCCCCCCCCACCCCCCCCCCCCCCCACCCCCCCCCCCCCCCACCCCCCCCCCCCCCCACCCCCCCCCCCCCCCACCCCCCCCCCCCCCCACCCCCCCCCCCCCCCACCCCCCCCCCCCCCCACCCCCCCCCCCCCCCACCCCCCCCCCCCCCCACCCCCCCCCCCCCCCACCCCCCCCCCCCCCCACCCCCCCCCCCCCCCACCCCCCCCCCCCCCCACCCCCCCCCCCCCCCACCCCCCCCCCCCCCCACCCCCCCCCCCCCCCACCCCCCCCCCCCCCCACCCCCCCCCCCCCCCACCCCCCCCCCCCCCCACCCCCCCCCCCCCCCACCCCCCCCCCCCCCCACCCCCCCCCCCCCCCACCCCCCCCCCCCCCCACCCCCCCCCCCCCCCACCCCCCCCCCCCCCCACCCCCCCCCCCCCCCACCCCCCCCCCCCCCCACCCCCCCCCCCCCCCACCCCCCCCCCCCCCCACCCCCCCCCCCCCCCACCCCCCCCCCCCCCCACCCCCCCCCCCCCCCACCCCCCCCCCCCCCCACCCCCCCCCCCCCCCACCCCCCCCCCCCCCCACCCCCCCCCCCCCCCACCCCCCCCCCCCCCCACCCCCCCCCCCCCCCACCCCCCCCCCCCCCCACCCCCCCCCCCCCCCACCCCCCCCCCCCCCCACCCCCCCCCCCCCCCACCCCCCCCCCCCCCCACCCCCCCCCCCCCCCACCCCCCCCCCCCCCCACCCCCCCCCCCCCCCACCCCCCCCCCCCCCCACCCCCCCCCCCCCCCACCCCCCCCCCCCCCCACCCCCCCCCCCCCCCACCCCCCCCCCCCCCCACCCCCCCCCCCCCCCACCCCCCCCCCCCCCCACCCCCCCCCCCCCCCACCCCCCCCCCCCCCCACCCCCCCCCCCCCCCACCCCCCCCCCCCCCCACCCCCCCCCCCCCCCACCCCCCCCCCCCCCCACCCCCCCCCCCCCCCACCCCCCCCCCCCCCCACCCCCCCCCCCCCCCACCCCCCCCCCCCCCCACCCCCCCCCCCCCCCACCCCCCCCCCCCCCCACCCCCCCCCCCCCCCACCCCCCCCCCCCCCCACCCCCCCCCCCCCCCACCCCCCCCCCCCCCCACCCCCCCCCCCCCCCACCCCCCCCCCCCCCCACCCCCCCCCCCCCCCACCCCCCCCCCCCCCCACCCCCCCCCCCCCCCACCCCCCCCCCCCCCCACCCCCCCCCCCCCCCACCCCCCCCCCCCCCCACCCCCCCCCCCCCCCACCCCCCCCCCCCCCCACCCCCCCCCCCCCCCACCCCCCCCCCCCCCCACCCCCCCCCCCCCCCACCCCCCCCCCCCCCCACCCCCCCCCCCCCCCACCCCCCCCCCCCCCCACCCCCCCCCCCCCCCACCCCCCCCCCCCCCCACCCCCCCCCCCCCCCACCCCCCCCCCCCCCCACCCCCCCCCCCCCCCACCCCCCCCCCCCCCCACCCCCCCCCCCCCCCACCCCCCCCCCCCCCCACCCCCCCCCCCCCCCACCCCCCCCCCCCCCCACCCCCCCCCCCCCCCACCCCCCCCCCCCCCCACCCCCCCCCCCCCCCACCCCCCCCCCCCCCCACCCCCCCCCCCCCCCACCCCCCCCCCCCCCCACCCCCCCCCCCCCCCACCCCCCCCCCCCCCCACCCCCCCCCCCCCCCACCCCCCCCCCCCCCCACCCCCCCCCCCCCCCACCCCCCCCCCCCCCCACCCCCCCCCCCCCCCACCCCCCCCCCCCCCCACCCCCCCCCCCCCCCACCCCCCCCCCCCCCCACCCCCCCCCCCCCCCACCCCCCCCCCCCCCCACCCCCCCCCCCCCCCACCCCCCCCCCCCCCCACCCCCCCCCCCCCCCACCCCCCCCCCCCCCCACCCCCCCCCCCCCCCACCCCCCCCCCCCCCCACCCCCCCCCCCCCCCACCCCCCCCCCCCCCCACCCCCCCCCCCCCCCACCCCCCCCCCCCCCCACCCCCCCCCCCCCCCACCCCCCCCCCCCCCCACCCCCCCCCCCCCCCACCCCCCCCCCCCCCCACCCCCCCCCCCCCCCACCCCCCCCCCCCCCCACCCCCCCCCCCCCCCACCCCCCCCCCCCCCCACCCCCCCCCCCCCCCACCCCCCCCCCCCCCCACCCCCCCCCCCCCCCACCCCCCCCCCCCCCCACCCCCCCCCCCCCCCACCCCCCCCCCCCCCCACCCCCCCCCCCCCCCACCCCCCCCCCCCCCCACCCCCCCCCCCCCCCACCCCCCCCCCCCCCCACCCCCCCCCCCCCCCACCCCCCCCCCCCCCCACCCCCCCCCCCCCCCACCCCCCCCCCCCCCCACCCCCCCCCCCCCCCACCCCCCCCCCCCCCCACCCCCCCCCCCCCCCACCCCCCCCCCCCCCCACCCCCCCCCCCCCCCACCCCCCCCCCCCCCCACCCCCCCCCCCCCCCACCCCCCCCCCCCCCCACCCCCCCCCCCCCCCACCCCCCCCCCCCCCCACCCCCCCCCCCCCCCACCCCCCCCCCCCCCCACCCCCCCCCCCCCCCACCCCCCCCCCCCCCCACCCCCCCCCCCCCCCACCCCCCCCCCCCCCCACCCCCCCCCCCCCCCACCCCCCCCCCCCCCCACCCCCCCCCCCCCCCACCCCCCCCCCCCCCCACCCCCCCCCCCCCCCACCCCCCCCCCCCCCCACCCCCCCCCCCCCCCACCCCCCCCCCCCCCCACCCCCCCCCCCCCCCACCCCCCCCCCCCCCCACCCCCCCCCCCCCCCACCCCCCCCCCCCCCCACCCCCCCCCCCCCCCACCCCCCCCCCCCCCCACCCCCCCCCCCCCCCACCCCCCCCCCCCCCCACCCCCCCCCCCCCCCACCCCCCCCCCCCCCCACCCCCCCCCCCCCCCACCCCCCCCCCCCCCCACCCCCCCCCCCCCCCACCCCCCCCCCCCCCCACCCCCCCCCCCCCCCACCCCCCCCCCCCCCCACCCCCCCCCCCCCCCACCCCCCCCCCCCCCCACCCCCCCCCCCCCCCACCCCCCCCCCCCCCCACCCCCCCCCCCCCCCACCCCCCCCCCCCCCCACCCCCCCCCCCCCCCACCCCCCCCCCCCCCCACCCCCCCCCCCCCCCACCCCCCCCCCCCCCCACCCCCCCCCCCCCCCACCCCCCCCCCCCCCCACCCCCCCCCCCCCCCACCCCCCCCCCCCCCCACCCCCCCCCCCCCCCACCCCCCCCCCCCCCCACCCCCCCCCCCCCCCACCCCCCCCCCCCCCCACCCCCCCCCCCCCCCACCCCCCCCCCCCCCCACCCCCCCCCCCCCCCACCCCCCCCCCCCCCCACCCCCCCCCCCCCCCACCCCCCCCCCCCCCCACCCCCCCCCCCCCCCACCCCCCCCCCCCCCCACCCCCCCCCCCCCCCACCCCCCCCCCCCCCCACCCCCCCCCCCCCCCACCCCCCCCCCCCCCCACCCCCCCCCCCCCCCACCCCCCCCCCCCCCCACCCCCCCCCCCCCCCACCCCCCCCCCCCCCCACCCCCCCCCCCCCCCACCCCCCCCCCCCCCCACCCCCCCCCCCCCCCACCCCCCCCCCCCCCCACCCCCCCCCCCCCCCACCCCCCCCCCCCCCCACCCCCCCCCCCCCCCACCCCCCCCCCCCCCCACCCCCCCCCCCCCCCACCCCCCCCCCCCCCCACCCCCCCCCCCCCCCACCCCCCCCCCCCCCCACCCCCCCCCCCCCCCACCCCCCCCCCCCCCCACCCCCCCCCCCCCCCACCCCCCCCCCCCCCCACCCCCCCCCCCCCCCACCCCCCCCCCCCCCCACCCCCCCCCCCCCCCACCCCCCCCCCCCCCCACCCCCCCCCCCCCCCACCCCCCCCCCCCCCCACCCCCCCCCCCCCCCACCCCCCCCCCCCCCCACCCCCCCCCCCCCCCACCCCCCCCCCCCCCCACCCCCCCCCCCCCCCACCCCCCCCCCCCCCCACCCCCCCCCCCCCCCACCCCCCCCCCCCCCCACCCCCCCCCCCCCCCACCCCCCCCCCCCCCCACCCCCCCCCCCCCCCACCCCCCCCCCCCCCCACCCCCCCCCCCCCCCACCCCCCCCCCCCCCCACCCCCCCCCCCCCCCACCCCCCCCCCCCCCCACCCCCCCCCCCCCCCACCCCCCCCCCCCCCCACCCCCCCCCCCCCCCACCCCCCCCCCCCCCCACCCCCCCCCCCCCCCACCCCCCCCCCCCCCCACCCCCCCCCCCCCCCACCCCCCCCCCCCCCCACCCCCCCCCCCCCCCACCCCCCCCCCCCCCCACCCCCCCCCCCCCCCACCCCCCCCCCCCCCCACCCCCCCCCCCCCCCACCCCCCCCCCCCCCCACCCCCCCCCCCCCCCACCCCCCCCCCCCCCCACCCCCCCCCCCCCCCACCCCCCCCCCCCCCCACCCCCCCCCCCCCCCACCCCCCCCCCCCCCCACCCCCCCCCCCCCCCACCCCCCCCCCCCCCCACCCCCCCCCCCCCCCACCCCCCCCCCCCCCCACCCCCCCCCCCCCCCACCCCCCCCCCCCCCCACCCCCCCCCCCCCCCACCCCCCCCCCCCCCCACCCCCCCCCCCCCCCACCCCCCCCCCCCCCCACCCCCCCCCCCCCCCACCCCCCCCCCCCCCCACCCCCCCCCCCCCCCACCCCCCCCCCCCCCCACCCCCCCCCCCCCCCACCCCCCCCCCCCCCCACCCCCCCCCCCCCCCACCCCCCCCCCCCCCCACCCCCCCCCCCCCCCACCCCCCCCCCCCCCCACCCCCCCCCCCCCCCACCCCCCCCCCCCCCCACCCCCCCCCCCCCCCACCCCCCCCCCCCCCCACCCCCCCCCCCCCCCACCCCCCCCCCCCCCCACCCCCCCCCCCCCCCACCCCCCCCCCCCCCCACCCCCCCCCCCCCCCACCCCCCCCCCCCCCCACCCCCCCCCCCCCCCACCCCCCCCCCCCCCCACCCCCCCCCCCCCCCACCCCCCCCCCCCCCCACCCCCCCCCCCCCCCACCCCCCCCCCCCCCCACCCCCCCCCCCCCCCACCCCCCCCCCCCCCCACCCCCCCCCCCCCCCACCCCCCCCCCCCCCCACCCCCCCCCCCCCCCACCCCCCCCCCCCCCCACCCCCCCCCCCCCCCACCCCCCCCCCCCCCCACCCCCCCCCCCCCCCACCCCCCCCCCCCCCCACCCCCCCCCCCCCCCACCCCCCCCCCCCCCCACCCCCCCCCCCCCCCACCCCCCCCCCCCCCCACCCCCCCCCCCCCCCACCCCCCCCCCCCCCCACCCCCCCCCCCCCCCACCCCCCCCCCCCCCCACCCCCCCCCCCCCCCACCCCCCCCCCCCCCCACCCCCCCCCCCCCCCACCCCCCCCCCCCCCCACCCCCCCCCCCCCCCACCCCCCCCCCCCCCCACCCCCCCCCCCCCCCACCCCCCCCCCCCCCCACCCCCCCCCCCCCCCACCCCCCCCCCCCCCCACCCCCCCCCCCCCCCACCCCCCCCCCCCCCCACCCCCCCCCCCCCCCACCCCCCCCCCCCCCCACCCCCCCCCCCCCCCACCCCCCCCCCCCCCCACCCCCCCCCCCCCCCACCCCCCCCCCCCCCCACCCCCCCCCCCCCCCACCCCCCCCCCCCCCCACCCCCCCCCCCCCCCACCCCCCCCCCCCCCCACCCCCCCCCCCCCCCACCCCCCCCCCCCCCCACCCCCCCCCCCCCCCACCCCCCCCCCCCCCCACCCCCCCCCCCCCCCACCCCCCCCCCCCCCCACCCCCCCCCCCCCCCACCCCCCCCCCCCCCCACCCCCCCCCCCCCCCACCCCCCCCCCCCCCCACCCCCCCCCCCCCCCACCCCCCCCCCCCCCCACCCCCCCCCCCCCCCACCCCCCCCCCCCCCCACCCCCCCCCCCCCCCACCCCCCCCCCCCCCCACCCCCCCCCCCCCCCACCCCCCCCCCCCCCCACCCCCCCCCCCCCCCACCCCCCCCCCCCCCCACCCCCCCCCCCCCCCACCCCCCCCCCCCCCCACCCCCCCCCCCCCCCACCCCCCCCCCCCCCCACCCCCCCCCCCCCCCACCCCCCCCCCCCCCCACCCCCCCCCCCCCCCACCCCCCCCCCCCCCCACCCCCCCCCCCCCCCACCCCCCCCCCCCCCCACCCCCCCCCCCCCCCACCCCCCCCCCCCCCCACCCCCCCCCCCCCCCACCCCCCCCCCCCCCCACCCCCCCCCCCCCCCACCCCCCCCCCCCCCCACCCCCCCCCCCCCCCACCCCCCCCCCCCCCCACCCCCCCCCCCCCCCACCCCCCCCCCCCCCCACCCCCCCCCCCCCCCACCCCCCCCCCCCCCCACCCCCCCCCCCCCCCACCCCCCCCCCCCCCCACCCCCCCCCCCCCCCACCCCCCCCCCCCCCCACCCCCCCCCCCCCCCACCCCCCCCCCCCCCCACCCCCCCCCCCCCCCACCCCCCCCCCCCCCCACCCCCCCCCCCCCCCACCCCCCCCCCCCCCCACCCCCCCCCCCCCCCACCCCCCCCCCCCCCCACCCCCCCCCCCCCCCACCCCCCCCCCCCCCCACCCCCCCCCCCCCCCACCCCCCCCCCCCCCCACCCCCCCCCCCCCCCACCCCCCCCCCCCCCCACCCCCCCCCCCCCCCACCCCCCCCCCCCCCCACCCCCCCCCCCCCCCACCCCCCCCCCCCCCCACCCCCCCCCCCCCCCACCCCCCCCCCCCCCCACCCCCCCCCCCCCCCACCCCCCCCCCCCCCCACCCCCCCCCCCCCCCACCCCCCCCCCCCCCCACCCCCCCCCCCCCCCACCCCCCCCCCCCCCCACCCCCCCCCCCCCCCACCCCCCCCCCCCCCCACCCCCCCCCCCCCCCACCCCCCCCCCCCCCCACCCCCCCCCCCCCCCACCCCCCCCCCCCCCCACCCCCCCCCCCCCCCACCCCCCCCCCCCCCCACCCCCCCCCCCCCCCACCCCCCCCCCCCCCCACCCCCCCCCCCCCCCACCCCCCCCCCCCCCCACCCCCCCCCCCCCCCACCCCCCCCCCCCCCCACCCCCCCCCCCCCCCACCCCCCCCCCCCCCCACCCCCCCCCCCCCCCACCCCCCCCCCCCCCCACCCCCCCCCCCCCCCACCCCCCCCCCCCCCCACCCCCCCCCCCCCCCACCCCCCCCCCCCCCCACCCCCCCCCCCCCCCACCCCCCCCCCCCCCCACCCCCCCCCCCCCCCACCCCCCCCCCCCCCCACCCCCCCCCCCCCCCACCCCCCCCCCCCCCCACCCCCCCCCCCCCCCACCCCCCCCCCCCCCCACCCCCCCCCCCCCCCACCCCCCCCCCCCCCCACCCCCCCCCCCCCCCACCCCCCCCCCCCCCCACCCCCCCCCCCCCCCACCCCCCCCCCCCCCCACCCCCCCCCCCCCCCACCCCCCCCCCCCCCCACCCCCCCCCCCCCCCACCCCCCCCCCCCCCCACCCCCCCCCCCCCCCACCCCCCCCCCCCCCCACCCCCCCCCCCCCCCACCCCCCCCCCCCCCCACCCCCCCCCCCCCCCACCCCCCCCCCCCCCCACCCCCCCCCCCCCCCACCCCCCCCCCCCCCCACCCCCCCCCCCCCCCACCCCCCCCCCCCCCCACCCCCCCCCCCCCCCACCCCCCCCCCCCCCCACCCCCCCCCCCCCCCACCCCCCCCCCCCCCCACCCCCCCCCCCCCCCACCCCCCCCCCCCCCCACCCCCCCCCCCCCCCACCCCCCCCCCCCCCCACCCCCCCCCCCCCCCACCCCCCCCCCCCCCCACCCCCCCCCCCCCCCACCCCCCCCCCCCCCCACCCCCCCCCCCCCCCACCCCCCCCCCCCCCCACCCCCCCCCCCCCCCACCCCCCCCCCCCCCCACCCCCCCCCCCCCCCACCCCCCCCCCCCCCCACCCCCCCCCCCCCCCACCCCCCCCCCCCCCCACCCCCCCCCCCCCCCACCCCCCCCCCCCCCCACCCCCCCCCCCCCCCACCCCCCCCCCCCCCCACCCCCCCCCCCCCCCACCCCCCCCCCCCCCCACCCCCCCCCCCCCCCACCCCCCCCCCCCCCCACCCCCCCCCCCCCCCACCCCCCCCCCCCCCCACCCCCCCCCCCCCCCACCCCCCCCCCCCCCCACCCCCCCCCCCCCCCACCCCCCCCCCCCCCCACCCCCCCCCCCCCCCACCCCCCCCCCCCCCCACCCCCCCCCCCCCCCACCCCCCCCCCCCCCCACCCCCCCCCCCCCCCACCCCCCCCCCCCCCCACCCCCCCCCCCCCCCACCCCCCCCCCCCCCCACCCCCCCCCCCCCCCACCCCCCCCCCCCCCCACCCCCCCCCCCCCCCA
Source organism: Sphaerodactylus townsendi (assembly GCF_021028975.2). Classification (NCBI taxonomy): domain Eukaryota; kingdom Metazoa; phylum Chordata; class Lepidosauria; order Squamata; family Sphaerodactylidae; genus Sphaerodactylus; species Sphaerodactylus townsendi. The sequence goes on from NC_059430.1 coordinate 57,342,111, forward strand.
CCCCCCCCCCCCCCCACCCCCCCCCCCCCCCACCCCCCCCCCCCCCCACCCCCCCCCCCCCCCACCCCCCCCCCCCCCCACCCCCCCCCCCCCCCACCCCCCCCCCCCCCCACCCCCCCCCCCCCCCACCCCCCCCCCCCCCCACCCCCCCCCCCCCCCACCCCCCCCCCCCCCCACCCCCCCCCCCCCCCACCCCCCCCCCCCCCCACCCCCCCCCCCCCCCACCCCCCCCCCCCCCCACCCCCCCCCCCCCCCACCCCCCCCCCCCCCCACCCCCCCCCCCCCCCACCCCCCCCCCCCCCCACCCCCCCCCCCCCCCACCCCCCCCCCCCCCCACCCCCCCCCCCCCCCACCCCCCCCCCCCCCCACCCCCCCCCCCCCCCACCCCCCCCCCCCCCCACCCCCCCCCCCCCCCACCCCCCCCCCCCCCCACCCCCCCCCCCCCCCACCCCCCCCCCCCCCCACCCCCCCCCCCCCCCACCCCCCCCCCCCCCCACCCCCCCCCCCCCCCACCCCCCCCCCCCCCCACCCCCCCCCCCCCCCACCCCCCCCCCCCCCCACCCCCCCCCCCCCCCACCCCCCCCCCCCCCCACCCCCCCCCCCCCCCACCCCCCCCCCCCCCCACCCCCCCCCCCCCCCACCCCCCCCCCCCCCCACCCCCCCCCCCCCCCACCCCCCCCCCCCCCCACCCCCCCCCCCCCCCACCCCCCCCCCCCCCCACCCCCCCCCCCCCCCACCCCCCCCCCCCCCCACCCCCCCCCCCCCCCACCCCCCCCCCCCCCCACCCCCCCCCCCCCCCACCCCCCCCCCCCCCCACCCCCCCCCCCCCCCACCCCCCCCCCCCCCCACCCCCCCCCCCCCCCACCCCCCCCCCCCCCCACCCCCCCCCCCCCCCACCCCCCCCCCCCCCCACCCCCCCCCCCCCCCACCCCCCCCCCCCCCCACCCCCCCCCCCCCCCACCCCCCCCCCCCCCCACCCCCCCCCCCCCCCACCCCCCCCCCCCCCCACCCCCCCCCCCCCCCACCCCCCCCCCCCCCCACCCCCCCCCCCCCCCACCCCCCCCCCCCCCCACCCCCCCCCCCCCCCACCCCCCCCCCCCCCCACCCCCCCCCCCCCCCACCCCCCCCCCCCCCCACCCCCCCCCCCCCCCACCCCCCCCCCCCCCCACCCCCCCCCCCCCCCACCCCCCCCCCCCCCCACCCCCCCCCCCCCCCACCCCCCCCCCCCCCCACCCCCCCCCCCCCCCACCCCCCCCCCCCCCCACCCCCCCCCCCCCCCACCCCCCCCCCCCCCCACCCCCCCCCCCCCCCACCCCCCCCCCCCCCCACCCCCCCCCCCCCCCACCCCCCCCCCCCCCCACCCCCCCCCCCCCCCACCCCCCCCCCCCCCCACCCCCCCCCCCCCCCACCCCCCCCCCCCCCCACCCCCCCCCCCCCCCACCCCCCCCCCCCCCCACCCCCCCCCCCCCCCACCCCCCCCCCCCCCCACCCCCCCCCCCCCCCACCCCCCCCCCCCCCCACCCCCCCCCCCCCCCACCCCCCCCCCCCCCCACCCCCCCCCCCCCCCACCCCCCCCCCCCCCCACCCCCCCCCCCCCCCACCCCCCCCCCCCCCCACCCCCCCCCCCCCCCACCCCCCCCCCCCCCCACCCCCCCCCCCCCCCACCCCCCCCCCCCCCCACCCCCCCCCCCCCCCACCCCCCCCCCCCCCCACCCCCCCCCCCCCCCACCCCCCCCCCCCCCCACCCCCCCCCCCCCCCACCCCCCCCCCCCCCCACCCCCCCCCCCCCCCACCCCCCCCCCCCCCCACCCCCCCCCCCCCCCACCCCCCCCCCCCCCCACCCCCCCCCCCCCCCACCCCCCCCCCCCCCCACCCCCCCCCCCCCCCACCCCCCCCCCCCCCCACCCCCCCCCCCCCCCACCCCCCCCCCCCCCCACCCCCCCCCCCCCCCACCCCCCCCCCCCCCCACCCCCCCCCCCCCCCACCCCCCCCCCCCCCCACCCCCCCCCCCCCCCACCCCCCCCCCCCCCCACCCCCCCCCCCCCCCACCCCCCCCCCCCCCCACCCCCCCCCCCCCCCACCCCCCCCCCCCCCCACCCCCCCCCCCCCCCACCCCCCCCCCCCCCCACCCCCCCCCCCCCCCACCCCCCCCCCCCCCCACCCCCCCCCCCCCCCACCCCCCCCCCCCCCCACCCCCCCCCCCCCCCACCCCCCCCCCCCCCCACCCCCCCCCCCCCCCACCCCCCCCCCCCCCCACCCCCCCCCCCCCCCACCCCCCCCCCCCCCCACCCCCCCCCCCCCCCACCCCCCCCCCCCCCCACCCCCCCCCCCCCCCACCCCCCCCCCCCCCCACCCCCCCCCCCCCCCACCCCCCCCCCCCCCCACCCCCCCCCCCCCCCACCCCCCCCCCCCCCCACCCCCCCCCCCCCCCACCCCCCCCCCCCCCCACCCCCCCCCCCCCCCACCCCCCCCCCCCCCCACCCCCCCCCCCCCCCACCCCCCCCCCCCCCCACCCCCCCCCCCCCCCACCCCCCCCCCCCCCCACCCCCCCCCCCCCCCACCCCCCCCCCCCCCCACCCCCCCCCCCCCCCACCCCCCCCCCCCCCCACCCCCCCCCCCCCCCACCCCCCCCCCCCCCCACCCCCCCCCCCCCCCACCCCCCCCCCCCCCCACCCCCCCCCCCCCCCACCCCCCCCCCCCCCCACCCCCCCCCCCCCCCACCCCCCCCCCCCCCCACCCCCCCCCCCCCCCACCCCCCCCCCCCCCCACCCCCCCCCCCCCCCACCCCCCCCCCCCCCCACCCCCCCCCCCCCCCACCCCCCCCCCCCCCCACCCCCCCCCCCCCCCACCCCCCCCCCCCCCCACCCCCCCCCCCCCCCACCCCCCCCCCCCCCCACCCCCCCCCCCCCCCACCCCCCCCCCCCCCCACCCCCCCCCCCCCCCACCCCCCCCCCCCCCCACCCCCCCCCCCCCCCACCCCCCCCCCCCCCCACCCCCCCCCCCCCCCACCCCCCCCCCCCCCCACCCCCCCCCCCCCCCACCCCCCCCCCCCCCCACCCCCCCCCCCCCCCACCCCCCCCCCCCCCCACCCCCCCCCCCCCCCACCCCCCCCCCCCCCCACCCCCCCCCCCCCCCACCCCCCCCCCCCCCCACCCCCCCCCCCCCCCACCCCCCCCCCCCCCCACCCCCCCCCCCCCCCACCCCCCCCCCCCCCCACCCCCCCCCCCCCCCACCCCCCCCCCCCCCCACCCCCCCCCCCCCCCACCCCCCCCCCCCCCCACCCCCCCCCCCCCCCACCCCCCCCCCCCCCCACCCCCCCCCCCCCCCACCCCCCCCCCCCCCCACCCCCCCCCCCCCCCACCCCCCCCCCCCCCCACCCCCCCCCCCCCCCACCCCCCCCCCCCCCCACCCCCCCCCCCCCCCACCCCCCCCCCCCCCCACCCCCCCCCCCCCCCACCCCCCCCCCCCCCCACCCCCCCCCCCCCCCACCCCCCCCCCCCCCCACCCCCCCCCCCCCCCACCCCCCCCCCCCCCCACCCCCCCCCCCCCCCACCCCCCCCCCCCCCCACCCCCCCCCCCCCCCACCCCCCCCCCCCCCCACCCCCCCCCCCCCCCACCCCCCCCCCCCCCCACCCCCCCCCCCCCCCACCCCCCCCCCCCCCCACCCCCCCCCCCCCCCACCCCCCCCCCCCCCCACCCCCCCCCCCCCCCACCCCCCCCCCCCCCCACCCCCCCCCCCCCCCACCCCCCCCCCCCCCCACCCCCCCCCCCCCCCACCCCCCCCCCCCCCCACCCCCCCCCCCCCCCACCCCCCCCCCCCCCCACCCCCCCCCCCCCCCACCCCCCCCCCCCCCCACCCCCCCCCCCCCCCACCCCCCCCCCCCCCCACCCCCCCCCCCCCCCACCCCCCCCCCCCCCCACCCCCCCCCCCCCCCACCCCCCCCCCCCCCCACCCCCCCCCCCCCCCACCCCCCCCCCCCCCCACCCCCCCCCCCCCCCACCCCCCCCCCCCCCCACCCCCCCCCCCCCCCACCCCCCCCCCCCCCCACCCCCCCCCCCCCCCACCCCCCCCCCCCCCCACCCCCCCCCCCCCCCACCCCCCCCCCCCCCCACCCCCCCCCCCCCCCACCCCCCCCCCCCCCCACCCCCCCCCCCCCCCACCCCCCCCCCCCCCCACCCCCCCCCCCCCCCACCCCCCCCCCCCCCCACCCCCCCCCCCCCCCACCCCCCCCCCCCCCCACCCCCCCCCCCCCCCACCCCCCCCCCCCCCCACCCCCCCCCCCCCCCACCCCCCCCCCCCCCCACCCCCCCCCCCCCCCACCCCCCCCCCCCCCCACCCCCCCCCCCCCCCACCCCCCCCCCCCCCCACCCCCCCCCCCCCCCACCCCCCCCCCCCCCCACCCCCCCCCCCCCCCACCCCCCCCCCCCCCCACCCCCCCCCCCCCCCACCCCCCCCCCCCCCCACCCCCCCCCCCCCCCACCCCCCCCCCCCCCCACCCCCCCCCCCCCCCACCCCCCCCCCCCCCCACCCCCCCCCCCCCCCACCCCCCCCCCCCCCCACCCCCCCCCCCCCCCACCCCCCCCCCCCCCCACCCCCCCCCCCCCCCACCCCCCCCCCCCCCCACCCCCCCCCCCCCCCACCCCCCCCCCCCCCCACCCCCCCCCCCCCCCACCCCCCCCCCCCCCCACCCCCCCCCCCCCCCACCCCCCCCCCCCCCCACCCCCCCCCCCCCCCACCCCCCCCCCCCCCCACCCCCCCCCCCCCCCACCCCCCCCCCCCCCCACCCCCCCCCCCCCCCACCCCCCCCCCCCCCCACCCCCCCCCCCCCCCACCCCCCCCCCCCCCCACCCCCCCCCCCCCCCACCCCCCCCCCCCCCCACCCCCCCCCCCCCCCACCCCCCCCCCCCCCCACCCCCCCCCCCCCCCACCCCCCCCCCCCCCCACCCCCCCCCCCCCCCACCCCCCCCCCCCCCCACCCCCCCCCCCCCCCACCCCCCCCCCCCCCCACCCCCCCCCCCCCCCACCCCCCCCCCCCCCCACCCCCCCCCCCCCCCACCCCCCCCCCCCCCCACCCCCCCCCCCCCCCACCCCCCCCCCCCCCCACCCCCCCCCCCCCCCACCCCCCCCCCCCCCCACCCCCCCCCCCCCCCACCCCCCCCCCCCCCCACCCCCCCCCCCCCCCACCCCCCCCCCCCCCCACCCCCCCCCCCCCCCACCCCCCCCCCCCCCCACCCCCCCCCCCCCCCACCCCCCCCCCCCCCCACCCCCCCCCCCCCCCACCCCCCCCCCCCCCCACCCCCCCCCCCCCCCACCCCCCCCCCCCCCCACCCCCCCCCCCCCCCACCCCCCCCCCCCCCCACCCCCCCCCCCCCCCACCCCCCCCCCCCCCCACCCCCCCCCCCCCCCACCCCCCCCCCCCCCCACCCCCCCCCCCCCCCACCCCCCCCCCCCCCCACCCCCCCCCCCCCCCACCCCCCCCCCCCCCCACCCCCCCCCCCCCCCACCCCCCCCCCCCCCCACCCCCCCCCCCCCCCACCCCCCCCCCCCCCCACCCCCCCCCCCCCCCACCCCCCCCCCCCCCCACCCCCCCCCCCCCCCACCCCCCCCCCCCCCCACCCCCCCCCCCCCCCACCCCCCCCCCCCCCCACCCCCCCCCCCCCCCACCCCCCCCCCCCCCCACCCCCCCCCCCCCCCACCCCCCCCCCCCCCCACCCCCCCCCCCCCCCACCCCCCCCCCCCCCCACCCCCCCCCCCCCCCACCCCCCCCCCCCCCCACCCCCCCCCCCCCCCACCCCCCCCCCCCCCCACCCCCCCCCCCCCCCACCCCCCCCCCCCCCCACCCCCCCCCCCCCCCACCCCCCCCCCCCCCCACCCCCCCCCCCCCCCACCCCCCCCCCCCCCCACCCCCCCCCCCCCCCACCCCCCCCCCCCCCCACCCCCCCCCCCCCCCACCCCCCCCCCCCCCCACCCCCCCCCCCCCCCACCCCCCCCCCCCCCCACCCCCCCCCCCCCCCACCCCCCCCCCCCCCCACCCCCCCCCCCCCCCACCCCCCCCCCCCCCCACCCCCCCCCCCCCCCACCCCCCCCCCCCCCCACCCCCCCCCCCCCCCACCCCCCCCCCCCCCCACCCCCCCCCCCCCCCACCCCCCCCCCCCCCCACCCCCCCCCCCCCCCACCCCCCCCCCCCCCCACCCCCCCCCCCCCCCACCCCCCCCCCCCCCCACCCCCCCCCCCCCCCACCCCCCCCCCCCCCCACCCCCCCCCCCCCCCACCCCCCCCCCCCCCCACCCCCCCCCCCCCCCACCCCCCCCCCCCCCCACCCCCCCCCCCCCCCACCCCCCCCCCCCCCCACCCCCCCCCCCCCCCACCCCCCCCCCCCCCCACCCCCCCCCCCCCCCACCCCCCCCCCCCCCCACCCCCCCCCCCCCCCACCCCCCCCCCCCCCCACCCCCCCCCCCCCCCACCCCCCCCCCCCCCCACCCCCCCCCCCCCCCACCCCCCCCCCCCCCCACCCCCCCCCCCCCCCACCCCCCCCCCCCCCCACCCCCCCCCCCCCCCACCCCCCCCCCCCCCCACCCCCCCCCCCCCCCACCCCCCCCCCCCCCCACCCCCCCCCCCCCCCACCCCCCCCCCCCCCCACCCCCCCCCCCCCCCACCCCCCCCCCCCCCCACCCCCCCCCCCCCCCACCCCCCCCCCCCCCCACCCCCCCCCCCCCCCACCCCCCCCCCCCCCCACCCCCCCCCCCCCCCACCCCCCCCCCCCCCCACCCCCCCCCCCCCCCACCCCCCCCCCCCCCCACCCCCCCCCCCCCCCACCCCCCCCCCCCCCCACCCCCCCCCCCCCCCACCCCCCCCCCCCCCCACCCCCCCCCCCCCCCACCCCCCCCCCCCCCCACCCCCCCCCCCCCCCACCCCCCCCCCCCCCCACCCCCCCCCCCCCCCACCCCCCCCCCCCCCCACCCCCCCCCCCCCCCACCCCCCCCCCCCCCCACCCCCCCCCCCCCCCACCCCCCCCCCCCCCCACCCCCCCCCCCCCCCACCCCCCCCCCCCCCCACCCCCCCCCCCCCCCACCCCCCCCCCCCCCCACCCCCCCCCCCCCCCACCCCCCCCCCCCCCCACCCCCCCCCCCCCCCACCCCCCCCCCCCCCCACCCCCCCCCCCCCCCACCCCCCCCCCCCCCCACCCCCCCCCCCCCCCACCCCCCCCCCCCCCCACCCCCCCCCCCCCCCACCCCCCCCCCCCCCCACCCCCCCCCCCCCCCACCCCCCCCCCCCCCCACCCCCCCCCCCCCCCACCCCCCCCCCCCCCCACCCCCCCCCCCCCCCACCCCCCCCCCCCCCCACCCCCCCCCCCCCCCACCCCCCCCCCCCCCCACCCCCCCCCCCCCCCACCCCCCCCCCCCCCCACCCCCCCCCCCCCCCACCCCCCCCCCCCCCCACCCCCCCCCCCCCCCACCCCCCCCCCCCCCCACCCCCCCCCCCCCCCACCCCCCCCCCCCCCCACCCCCCCCCCCCCCCACCCCCCCCCCCCCCCACCCCCCCCCCCCCCCACCCCCCCCCCCCCCCACCCCCCCCCCCCCCCACCCCCCCCCCCCCCCACCCCCCCCCCCCCCCACCCCCCCCCCCCCCCACCCCCCCCCCCCCCCACCCCCCCCCCCCCCCACCCCCCCCCCCCCCCACCCCCCCCCCCCCCCACCCCCCCCCCCCCCCACCCCCCCCCCCCCCCACCCCCCCCCCCCCCCACCCCCCCCCCCCCCCACCCCCCCCCCCCCCCACCCCCCCCCCCCCCCACCCCCCCCCCCCCCCACCCCCCCCCCCCCCCACCCCCCCCCCCCCCCACCCCCCCCCCCCCCCACCCCCCCCCCCCCCCACCCCCCCCCCCCCCCACCCCCCCCCCCCCCCACCCCCCCCCCCCCCCACCCCCCCCCCCCCCCACCCCCCCCCCCCCCCACCCCCCCCCCCCCCCACCCCCCCCCCCCCCCACCCCCCCCCCCCCCCACCCCCCCCCCCCCCCACCCCCCCCCCCCCCCACCCCCCCCCCCCCCCACCCCCCCCCCCCCCCACCCCCCCCCCCCCCCACCCCCCCCCCCCCCCACCCCCCCCCCCCCCCACCCCCCCCCCCCCCCACCCCCCCCCCCCCCCACCCCCCCCCCCCCCCACCCCCCCCCCCCCCCACCCCCCCCCCCCCCCACCCCCCCCCCCCCCCACCCCCCCCCCCCCCCACCCCCCCCCCCCCCCACCCCCCCCCCCCCCCACCCCCCCCCCCCCCCACCCCCCCCCCCCCCCACCCCCCCCCCCCCCCACCCCCCCCCCCCCCCACCCCCCCCCCCCCCCACCCCCCCCCCCCCCCACCCCCCCCCCCCCCCACCCCCCCCCCCCCCCACCCCCCCCCCCCCCCACCCCCCCCCCCCCCCACCCCCCCCCCCCCCCACCCCCCCCCCCCCCCACCCCCCCCCCCCCCCACCCCCCCCCCCCCCCACCCCCCCCCCCCCCCACCCCCCCCCCCCCCCACCCCCCCCCCCCCCCACCCCCCCCCCCCCCCACCCCCCCCCCCCCCCACCCCCCCCCCCCCCCACCCCCCCCCCCCCCCACCCCCCCCCCCCCCCACCCCCCCCCCCCCCCACCCCCCCCCCCCCCCACCCCCCCCCCCCCCCACCCCCCCCCCCCCCCACCCCCCCCCCCCCCCACCCCCCCCCCCCCCCACCCCCCCCCCCCCCCACCCCCCCCCCCCCCCACCCCCCCCCCCCCCCACCCCCCCCCCCCCCCACCCCCCCCCCCCCCCACCCCCCCCCCCCCCCACCCCCCCCCCCCCCCACCCCCCCCCCCCCCCACCCCCCCCCCCCCCCACCCCCCCCCCCCCCCACCCCCCCCCCCCCCCACCCCCCCCCCCCCCCACCCCCCCCCCCCCCCACCCCCCCCCCCCCCCACCCCCCCCCCCCCCCACCCCCCCCCCCCCCCACCCCCCCCCCCCCCCACCCCCCCCCCCCCCCACCCCCCCCCCCCCCCACCCCCCCCCCCCCCCACCCCCCCCCCCCCCCACCCCCCCCCCCCCCCACCCCCCCCCCCCCCCACCCCCCCCCCCCCCCACCCCCCCCCCCCCCCACCCCCCCCCCCCCCCACCCCCCCCCCCCCCCACCCCCCCCCCCCCCCACCCCCCCCCCCCCCCACCCCCCCCCCCCCCCACCCCCCCCCCCCCCCACCCCCCCCCCCCCCCACCCCCCCCCCCCCCCACCCCCCCCCCCCCCCACCCCCCCCCCCCCCCACCCCCCCCCCCCCCCACCCCCCCCCCCCCCCACCCCCCCCCCCCCCCACCCCCCCCCCCCCCCACCCCCCCCCCCCCCCACCCCCCCCCCCCCCCACCCCCCCCCCCCCCCACCCCCCCCCCCCCCCACCCCCCCCCCCCCCCACCCCCCCCCCCCCCCACCCCCCCCCCCCCCCACCCCCCCCCCCCCCCACCCCCCCCCCCCCCCACCCCCCCCCCCCCCCACCCCCCCCCCCCCCCACCCCCCCCCCCCCCCACCCCCCCCCCCCCCCACCCCCCCCCCCCCCCACCCCCCCCCCCCCCCACCCCCCCCCCCCCCCACCCCCCCCCCCCCCCACCCCCCCCCCCCCCCACCCCCCCCCCCCCCCACCCCCCCCCCCCCCCACCCCCCCCCCCCCCCACCCCCCCCCCCCCCCACCCCCCCCCCCCCCCACCCCCCCCCCCCCCCACCCCCCCCCCCCCCCACCCCCCCCCCCCCCCACCCCCCCCCCCCCCCACCCCCCCCCCCCCCCACCCCCCCCCCCCCCCACCCCCCCCCCCCCCCACCCCCCCCCCCCCCCACCCCCCCCCCCCCCCACCCCCCCCCCCCCCCACCCCCCCCCCCCCCCACCCCCCCCCCCCCCCACCCCCCCCCCCCCCCACCCCCCCCCCCCCCCACCCCCCCCCCCCCCCACCCCCCCCCCCCCCCACCCCCCCCCCCCCCCACCCCCCCCCCCCCCCACCCCCCCCCCCCCCCACCCCCCCCCCCCCCCACCCCCCCCCCCCCCCACCCCCCCCCCCCCCCACCCCCCCCCCCCCCCACCCCCCCCCCCCCCCACCCCCCCCCCCCCCCACCCCCCCCCCCCCCCACCCCCCCCCCCCCCCACCCCCCCCCCCCCCCACCCCCCCCCCCCCCCACCCCCCCCCCCCCCCACCCCCCCCCCCCCCCACCCCCCCCCCCCCCCACCCCCCCCCCCCCCCACCCCCCCCCCCCCCCACCCCCCCCCCCCCCCACCCCCCCCCCCCCCCACCCCCCCCCCCCCCCACCCCCCCCCCCCCCCACCCCCCCCCCCCCCCACCCCCCCCCCCCCCCACCCCCCCCCCCCCCCACCCCCCCCCCCCCCCACCCCCCCCCCCCCCCACCCCCCCCCCCCCCCACCCCCCCCCCCCCCCACCCCCCCCCCCCCCCACCCCCCCCCCCCCCCACCCCCCCCCCCCCCCACCCCCCCCCCCCCCCACCCCCCCCCCCCCCCACCCCCCCCCCCCCCCACCCCCCCCCCCCCCCACCCCCCCCCCCCCCCACCCCCCCCCCCCCCCACCCCCCCCCCCCCCCACCCCCCCCCCCCCCCACCCCCCCCCCCCCCCACCCCCCCCCCCCCCCACCCCCCCCCCCCCCCACCCCCCCCCCCCCCCACCCCCCCCCCCCCCCACCCCCCCCCCCCCCCACCCCCCCCCCCCCCCACCCCCCCCCCCCCCCACCCCCCCCCCCCCCCACCCCCCCCCCCCCCCACCCCCCCCCCCCCCCACCCCCCCCCCCCCCCACCCCCCCCCCCCCCCACCCCCCCCCCCCCCCACCCCCCCCCCCCCCCACCCCCCCCCCCCCCCACCCCCCCCCCCCCCCACCCCCCCCCCCCCCCACCCCCCCCCCCCCCCACCCCCCCCCCCCCCCACCCCCCCCCCCCCCCACCCCCCCCCCCCCCCACCCCCCCCCCCCCCCACCCCCCCCCCCCCCCACCCCCCCCCCCCCCCACCCCCCCCCCCCCCCACCCCCCCCCCCCCCCACCCCCCCCCCCCCCCACCCCCCCCCCCCCCCACCCCCCCCCCCCCCCACCCCCCCCCCCCCCCACCCCCCCCCCCCCCCACCCCCCCCCCCCCCCACCCCCCCCCCCCCCCACCCCCCCCCCCCCCCACCCCCCCCCCCCCCCACCCCCCCCCCCCCCCACCCCCCCCCCCCCCCACCCCCCCCCCCCCCCACCCCCCCCCCCCCCCACCCCCCCCCCCCCCCACCCCCCCCCCCCCCCACCCCCCCCCCCCCCCACCCCCCCCCCCCCCCACCCCCCCCCCCCCCCACCCCCCCCCCCCCCCACCCCCCCCCCCCCCCACCCCCCCCCCCCCCCACCCCCCCCCCCCCCCACCCCCCCCCCCCCCCACCCCCCCCCCCCCCCACCCCCCCCCCCCCCCACCCCCCCCCCCCCCCACCCCCCCCCCCCCCCACCCCCCCCCCCCCCCACCCCCCCCCCCCCCCACCCCCCCCCCCCCCCACCCCCCCCCCCCCCCACCCCCCCCCCCCCCCACCCCCCCCCCCCCCCACCCCCCCCCCCCCCCACCCCCCCCCCCCCCCACCCCCCCCCCCCCCCACCCCCCCCCCCCCCCACCCCCCCCCCCCCCCACCCCCCCCCCCCCCCACCCCCCCCCCCCCCCACCCCCCCCCCCCCCCACCCCCCCCCCCCCCCACCCCCCCCCCCCCCCACCCCCCCCCCCCCCCACCCCCCCCCCCCCCCACCCCCCCCCCCCCCCACCCCCCCCCCCCCCCACCCCCCCCCCCCCCCACCCCCCCCCCCCCCCACCCCCCCCCCCCCCCACCCCCCCCCCCCCCCACCCCCCCCCCCCCCCACCCCCCCCCCCCCCCACCCCCCCCCCCCCCCACCCCCCCCCCCCCCCACCCCCCCCCCCCCCCACCCCCCCCCCCCCCCACCCCCCCCCCCCCCCACCCCCCCCCCCCCCCACCCCCCCCCCCCCCCACCCCCCCCCCCCCCCACCCCCCCCCCCCCCCACCCCCCCCCCCCCCCACCCCCCCCCCCCCCCACCCCCCCCCCCCCCCACCCCCCCCCCCCCCCACCCCCCCCCCCCCCCACCCCCCCCCCCCCCCACCCCCCCCCCCCCCCACCCCCCCCCCCCCCCACCCCCCCCCCCCCCCACCCCCCCCCCCCCCCACCCCCCCCCCCCCCCACCCCCCCCCCCCCCCACCCCCCCCCCCCCCCACCCCCCCCCCCCCCCACCCCCCCCCCCCCCCACCCCCCCCCCCCCCCACCCCCCCCCCCCCCCACCCCCCCCCCCCCCCACCCCCCCCCCCCCCCACCCCCCCCCCCCCCCACCCCCCCCCCCCCCCACCCCCCCCCCCCCCCACCCCCCCCCCCCCCCACCCCCCCCCCCCCCCACCCCCCCCCCCCCCCACCCCCCCCCCCCCCCACCCCCCCCCCCCCCCACCCCCCCCCCCCCCCACCCCCCCCCCCCCCCACCCCCCCCCCCCCCCACCCCCCCCCCCCCCCACCCCCCCCCCCCCCCACCCCCCCCCCCCCCCACCCCCCCCCCCCCCCACCCCCCCCCCCCCCCACCCCCCCCCCCCCCCACCCCCCCCCCCCCCCACCCCCCCCCCCCCCCACCCCCCCCCCCCCCCACCCCCCCCCCCCCCCACCCCCCCCCCCCCCCACCCCCCCCCCCCCCCACCCCCCCCCCCCCCCACCCCCCCCCCCCCCCACCCCCCCCCCCCCCCACCCCCCCCCCCCCCCACCCCCCCCCCCCCCCACCCCCCCCCCCCCCCACCCCCCCCCCCCCCCACCCCCCCCCCCCCCCACCCCCCCCCCCCCCCACCCCCCCCCCCCCCCACCCCCCCCCCCCCCCACCCCCCCCCCCCCCCACCCCCCCCCCCCCCCACCCCCCCCCCCCCCCACCCCCCCCCCCCCCCACCCCCCCCCCCCCCCACCCCCCCCCCCCCCCACCCCCCCCCCCCCCCACCCCCCCCCCCCCCCACCCCCCCCCCCCCCCACCCCCCCCCCCCCCCACCCCCCCCCCCCCCCACCCCCCCCCCCCCCCACCCCCCCCCCCCCCCACCCCCCCCCCCCCCCACCCCCCCCCCCCCCCACCCCCCCCCCCCCCCACCCCCCCCCCCCCCCACCCCCCCCCCCCCCCACCCCCCCCCCCCCCCACCCCCCCCCCCCCCCACCCCCCCCCCCCCCCACCCCCCCCCCCCCCCACCCCCCCCCCCCCCCACCCCCCCCCCCCCCCACCCCCCCCCCCCCCCACCCCCCCCCCCCCCCACCCCCCCCCCCCCCCACCCCCCCCCCCCCCCACCCCCCCCCCCCCCCACCCCCCCCCCCCCCCACCCCCCCCCCCCCCCACCCCCCCCCCCCCCCACCCCCCCCCCCCCCCACCCCCCCCCCCCCCCACCCCCCCCCCCCCCCACCCCCCCCCCCCCCCACCCCCCCCCCCCCCCACCCCCCCCCCCCCCCACCCCCCCCCCCCCCCACCCCCCCCCCCCCCCACCCCCCCCCCCCCCCACCCCCCCCCCCCCCCACCCCCCCCCCCCCCCACCCCCCCCCCCCCCCACCCCCCCCCCCCCCCACCCCCCCCCCCCCCCACCCCCCCCCCCCCCCACCCCCCCCCCCCCCCACCCCCCCCCCCCCCCACCCCCCCCCCCCCCCACCCCCCCCCCCCCCCACCCCCCCCCCCCCCCACCCCCCCCCCCCCCCACCCCCCCCCCCCCCCACCCCCCCCCCCCCCCACCCCCCCCCCCCCCCACCCCCCCCCCCCCCCACCCCCCCCCCCCCCCACCCCCCCCCCCCCCCACCCCCCCCCCCCCCCACCCCCCCCCCCCCCCACCCCCCCCCCCCCCCACCCCCCCCCCCCCCCACCCCCCCCCCCCCCCACCCCCCCCCCCCCCCACCCCCCCCCCCCCCCACCCCCCCCCCCCCCCACCCCCCCCCCCCCCCACCCCCCCCCCCCCCCACCCCCCCCCCCCCCCACCCCCCCCCCCCCCCACCCCCCCCCCCCCCCACCCCCCCCCCCCCCCACCCCCCCCCCCCCCCACCCCCCCCCCCCCCCACCCCCCCCCCCCCCCACCCCCCCCCCCCCCCACCCCCCCCCCCCCCCACCCCCCCCCCCCCCCACCCCCCCCCCCCCCCACCCCCCCCCCCCCCCACCCCCCCCCCCCCCCACCCCCCCCCCCCCCCACCCCCCCCCCCCCCCACCCCCCCCCCCCCCCACCCCCCCCCCCCCCCACCCCCCCCCCCCCCCACCCCCCCCCCCCCCCACCCCCCCCCCCCCCCACCCCCCCCCCCCCCCACCCCCCCCCCCCCCCACCCCCCCCCCCCCCCACCCCCCCCCCCCCCCACCCCCCCCCCCCCCCACCCCCCCCCCCCCCCACCCCCCCCCCCCCCCACCCCCCCCCCCCCCCACCCCCCCCCCCCCCCACCCCCCCCCCCCCCCACCCCCCCCCCCCCCCACCCCCCCCCCCCCCCACCCCCCCCCCCCCCCACCCCCCCCCCCCCCCACCCCCCCCCCCCCCCACCCCCCCCCCCCCCCACCCCCCCCCCCCCCCACCCCCCCCCCCCCCCACCCCCCCCCCCCCCCACCCCCCCCCCCCCCCACCCCCCCCCCCCCCCACCCCCCCCCCCCCCCACCCCCCCCCCCCCCCACCCCCCCCCCCCCCCACCCCCCCCCCCCCCCACCCCCCCCCCCCCCCACCCCCCCCCCCCCCCACCCCCCCCCCCCCCCACCCCCCCCCCCCCCCACCCCCCCCCCCCCCCACCCCCCCCCCCCCCCACCCCCCCCCCCCCCCACCCCCCCCCCCCCCCACCCCCCCCCCCCCCCACCCCCCCCCCCCCCCACCCCCCCCCCCCCCCACCCCCCCCCCCCCCCACCCCCCCCCCCCCCCACCCCCCCCCCCCCCCACCCCCCCCCCCCCCCACCCCCCCCCCCCCCCACCCCCCCCCCCCCCCACCCCCCCCCCCCCCCACCCCCCCCCCCCCCCACCCCCCCCCCCCCCCACCCCCCCCCCCCCCCACCCCCCCCCCCCCCCACCCCCCCCCCCCCCCACCCCCCCCCCCCCCCACCCCCCCCCCCCCCCACCCCCCCCCCCCCCCACCCCCCCCCCCCCCCACCCCCCCCCCCCCCCACCCCCCCCCCCCCCCACCCCCCCCCCCCCCCACCCCCCCCCCCCCCCACCCCCCCCCCCCCCCACCCCCCCCCCCCCCCACCCCCCCCCCCCCCCACCCCCCCCCCCCCCCACCCCCCCCCCCCCCCACCCCCCCCCCCCCCCACCCCCCCCCCCCCCCACCCCCCCCCCCCCCCACCCCCCCCCCCCCCCACCCCCCCCCCCCCCCACCCCCCCCCCCCCCCACCCCCCCCCCCCCCCACCCCCCCCCCCCCCCACCCCCCCCCCCCCCCACCCCCCCCCCCCCCCACCCCCCCCCCCCCCCACCCCCCCCCCCCCCCACCCCCCCCCCCCCCCACCCCCCCCCCCCCCCACCCCCCCCCCCCCCCACCCCCCCCCCCCCCCACCCCCCCCCCCCCCCACCCCCCCCCCCCCCCACCCCCCCCCCCCCCCACCCCCCCCCCCCCCCACCCCCCCCCCCCCCCACCCCCCCCCCCCCCCACCCCCCCCCCCCCCCACCCCCCCCCCCCCCCACCCCCCCCCCCCCCCACCCCCCCCCCCCCCCACCCCCCCCCCCCCCCACCCCCCCCCCCCCCCACCCCCCCCCCCCCCCACCCCCCCCCCCCCCCACCCCCCCCCCCCCCCACCCCCCCCCCCCCCCACCCCCCCCCCCCCCCACCCCCCCCCCCCCCCACCCCCCCCCCCCCCCACCCCCCCCCCCCCCCACCCCCCCCCCCCCCCACCCCCCCCCCCCCCCACCCCCCCCCCCCCCCACCCCCCCCCCCCCCCACCCCCCCCCCCCCCCACCCCCCCCCCCCCCCACCCCCCCCCCCCCCCACCCCCCCCCCCCCCCACCCCCCCCCCCCCCCACCCCCCCCCCCCCCCACCCCCCCCCCCCCCCACCCCCCCCCCCCCCCACCCCCCCCCCCCCCCACCCCCCCCCCCCCCCACCCCCCCCCCCCCCCACCCCCCCCCCCCCCCACCCCCCCCCCCCCCCACCCCCCCCCCCCCCCACCCCCCCCCCCCCCCACCCCCCCCCCCCCCCACCCCCCCCCCCCCCCACCCCCCCCCCCCCCCACCCCCCCCCCCCCCCACCCCCCCCCCCCCCCACCCCCCCCCCCCCCCACCCCCCCCCCCCCCCACCCCCCCCCCCCCCCACCCCCCCCCCCCCCCACCCCCCCCCCCCCCCACCCCCCCCCCCCCCCACCCCCCCCCCCCCCCACCCCCCCCCCCCCCCACCCCCCCCCCCCCCCACCCCCCCCCCCCCCCACCCCCCCCCCCCCCCACCCCCCCCCCCCCCCACCCCCCCCCCCCCCCACCCCCCCCCCCCCCCACCCCCCCCCCCCCCCACCCCCCCCCCCCCCCACCCCCCCCCCCCCCCACCCCCCCCCCCCCCCACCCCCCCCCCCCCCCACCCCCCCCCCCCCCCACCCCCCCCCCCCCCCACCCCCCCCCCCCCCCACCCCCCCCCCCCCCCACCCCCCCCCCCCCCCACCCCCCCCCCCCCCCACCCCCCCCCCCCCCCACCCCCCCCCCCCCCCACCCCCCCCC